>NW_023276630.1:0-47879 GCF_013357705.1 Chelonus insularis | reverse complement strand
TACATACATACATACATATACAGTACATACATACAGACATACATACATACATACATACATACATACATACATACATACATACATACAGACATACATACATACATACATCATACATACATACATACAGACATACATACATACATACATACATACAGACATACATACATACATACTACATACATACATACATACAATACATACATACATACATACATACATACATACATACATACATACATACATACATACATACATACATACATACATACATACATACATACATACAATACATACATACATACATACATACATACATACATACATACATACATACATAACATACATACATACATACATACAATACATACATACACTACATACATACATACATACATACATACATACAGACATACATACATACATACATACATACATACATACATACATACATACATACATACATACATACATACATACATACATACATACATACATACATACATACATACATACATACATACATACATACATACATACATACATACATACATACATACATACAGACATACATACATACATACATACATACAGACATAACATACATACATACATACATACATACATACATACATACATACATACATACATACATACATACATCATACATACATACATACATACAGTACATACATACATACAACTACATACATACATACATACAGACATACATACATACATACATACATACATACATACATACAAATACATACATACATACATACATACATACATACATACATACATAACATACATACATACATCAGACATACATACATACATACATACATACATACATACATACATACACATCATACAGACATACATACATACATACATACATACATACAGACATACAATACATACATACATACATACAGACATACATACATACATACATACATACATACATACATACATACATACATACATACATACAAGACATACATACATACATACATACATACATACATACATACATACATACATACATACATACATACATACATACATACATACAGACATACATACATACATACATACATACATACATAACATACATACATACATACATACATACATACATACATACATACATACATACATACATACATACATACATACATACATACATACATACATACATACATACAGATACATACATACATACATACATACATACATACATACATACATACATACATACATACATACATACATACATACATACATACATACATACATACATACATACATACATACATACATACATACATACATACATACATACATACATACATACATACATACTACATACATACATACATACATACATACATACATACAACATACATACATACATACATACATACATACATACATACATACATACATACATACATACATACATACATACATACATACATACATACATACATACATACATACATACATACATACATACATACATCATACATACATACATACATACATACATACATACATACATACATACAGACATACATACATACATACACTACATACATACATACATACATACATACATACATACATACATACAGACATACATACATACATACATACATACATACATACATACATACATACTACATACATACATACATACATACATACATACATACATACATACATACATACATACATACAATACATACATACATACATACATACATACATACATACATACAGACATACATACATACATACATACATACATACATACATACATACATACATACATACATACATACATACATACATACATACATACATACAATACATACATACATACATACATACATACATACATACATACATACAGACATACATACATACATACATACATACATACATACATACAACATACATACATACATACATACATACATACATACATACATACATACATACATACAGACATACATACATACATACATACATACATACATACATACATACATACATACATACATACATACATACATACATACATACATACATACATACATACATACATACATACATACATACATACATACATACATACTACATACATACATACATACATACATACATACATACATACATACATACATACATACATACATACATACATACATACATACATACATACATACATACATACATACATACTACAGACATACATACATACATACATACATACATACATACATACATACATACATACATACATACATACATACATACATACATACATACATACATACATACATACATACATACATACATACATACATACATACATACATACATACATACATACATACATACATACATACATACATACATACATACATACATACATACATACATACATACATACATACATACATACATACATACATACATACATACATACATACATACATACATACATACATACATACATACATACATACATACATACATACATACATACATACATACATACATACATACAACATACATACATACATACAGACATACATACTACATACATACATACATACATACATACATACATACATACATACATACATACATACATACATACATACATACATACATACATACATACAGACATACATACATACATACATACAGACATACATACATACATACATACATACATACATACATACATACATACAACATACATACAATACATACATACATACATACATACATACAACATACATACATACATACATACATACATACATACATACATACATACATACATACATACATACATACATACATACATACATCATACAATACATACATACATACATACATACATACAGACATACATACAGACATACATACATACATACATACATACATACATACATACAGACATACATACATACATACATACATACATACATCATACATACATACATACATACATACATACATACATACATACATACATACAGACTACATACATACATACATACATACATACATACATACATACATACATACATACATACATACATACATACATACATACATACATACATACTACATACATACATACATACATACATACATACATACATACATACATACATACATACATACATACATACATACATACATACATACATACATACATACATACATACATACATACATACATACATACATACATACATACATACATACATACATACATACATACATACATACATACATACATACATACATACATACATACATACATACATACATACATACATACATACATACATACATACATACTACATACATACAGACATACATACATACATACATACATACATACATACATACATACATACATACATACATACAGACATACATACATACATACATACATACATACATACATACATACATACATACATACATACATACAGACATACATACATACATACATACATACATACATCATACATACATACATACATACATACATACATACATACATACATACATACATACATACATACATACATACAGACATACATACATACATACATACATACATACATACATACATACATACATACATACATACATACATACATACATACATACATACATACATACATACATACATACATACATACATACATACATACATACATACATACATACATACATACATACATACATACATAACATACATACATACATACATACATACATACATACATACATACATACATACATACATACATACATACATACATACATACATACATACATACATACATACTACATACATACATACATACATACATACATACATACATACATACATACATACATACATACATACATACATACATACATACATACATACATACATACATACATAACATACATACATACATACATACATACATACATACATACATACATACATACATACATACATACATACATACATACATACATACAGACATACATACATACATACATACATACATACATACATACATACATACATACATACATACAGACATACATACATACATACATACATACATACATACATACATACATACATACTACATACATACATACATACATACATACATACATACATACATACATACATACATACATACATACATACATACAATACAGACATACATACATACATACATACATACATACATACATACATACATACATACATACATACATACATACATACGACATACATACATACATACATACATACATAACATACATACATACATACAGACATACATACATACATACATACATACATACATAACATACATACATACATACAGACATACATACATACATACAACATACATACATACATACAGACATACATACATACATACATACATAACATACATACATACATACATACAATACATACATACATACATACATACATACATACATACATACATACATACATACATACATACATACTACATACATACATACATACATACATACATACATACATACAACATACATACATACATACATACATACATACATACATACATACATACATACATACAGACATACATACATACATACATACATACATACATAACATACACATACAATGACATACATACATACATACATACATACATACATACATACATACATACATACATACATACTACATACATACATACATACAGACATACATACATACATACATACATACATACATACATACATACATACATACATACATACAGACATACATACATACATACATACATACATACATACATACATACATACATACATACATACATACATACAACATACATACAGACATACATACATACATACATACATACATACATACATACATACATACATACATACATACAACATACATACATACAGACATACATACATACATACATACATACAACATACATACATACATACATACATACATACATACATACATACAGTACATACATACATACAATACAGACTACATACATACATACATACATACATACATACATACATCAGACATACATACATACATACATACATACATACATACATACATACATACATACATACATACATACATACATACATACATACATACATACATACATACATACATACATACATACATACATACATACATACATACATACATACATACATACATACATACATACATACATACATACATACAGACATACATACATACAGACATACATACATCAACATACATACATACATACATACATACATACATCATACATACATAACATACATACATACATACATACATACATACATACATACATACATACATACATACATACATACATACATACATACATACATACATACATACATACATACATACATACATACATACATACATACATACATACATCACAGTACATAGTTAGTTAGTAGTTAGTTAGTTAGTTAGTTAGTTAGTTAGTTAGTTAGTAGTTAGTTAGTTAGTTTAGTTAGTTAGTTAGTTAGTTAGTTAGTTATTTAGTTAGTTAGTTAGTTAGTTAGTTAGTTAGTTCGTTAGTTGTTAGTTAGTTCGTTTAGTTAGTTAGTTTAGTTAGTGTAGTTAGTTAGTTCGTTAGTGTAGTTTAGGTTAGTTAGTTCGTTTACGTTAGTTCGTTCGTTGAGTTAGTTCGTTTACGTTAGTTAGTTACGTTCGTTAGTTCGTTCGTTCAGTTCAGTTAGTTCGTTCGTTCGTTCGTTTCAGTTTCGTTCGTTAGTTCGTTGTTCGTTCGTTCGTTCGTTAGTTCGGTTCGTTCGTTAGTTCGTTCGTTCGTTTCGTTCGTTCGTTCGTTTCGTTCGTCGTTCGTTCGTTCGTTCGTTCGTTCGTTCGTTCGTTCGTTCGTTCGTTAGTCGTTCGTTCGTTCGTTCGTTCGTTCGTTGTTCGTTCGTATTCGTTAGTTCGTTCGTTCAGTTCGTTCGTTCGTTCGTTCGTTTCGTTCGTTCGTTCGTTTCGTTCGTTCGTTCGTTCGTTCGTTCGTTCGTTCGTCGTTCGTTCGTTCGTTCGTTCGTTCGGTTCAGTTCGTTCGTTCGTTCGTTCGTTCGTTCGTTCGTTCTTCGTTCGTTCGTTCGTTAGTTCGTTCGTTCGTTCGTTCGTTCGTGTTCGTTCGTTCGTTCGTTCGTTTCGTTCGTTCGTTCGTTCGTTCGTTCGTTCGTTCGTTCGTTCGTTCGTTCGTTCGTTCGTTCGTTCGTTCGTTCGTTCGTTCGTTCGTTCGTTCGTTCGTTCGTTCGTTCGTTCGTTTTTCGTTCGTTTCGTTCGTTCGTTCGTTCGTTCGTTCGTTCGTTCGTATTCGTTCGTTCGTTAGTTCGTTCGTTCGTTCGTTCGTTCGTTCGTTCGTTCGTTCGTTCGTTCGTTCGTTCGTTCGTTGTTCGTTCGTTCGTTCGTTCGTTTCGTTCGTTCGTTCGTTCAGTTCGTTCGTTCGTTCGTTCGTTCGTTCGTTCGTTCGTTCGTTCGTTCGTTCGTTCGTTCGTTCGTTCAGTTCGTTCGTTCGTTCGTTCGTTCGTTCGTTCGTTCGTTTCGTTCGTTCGTTCGTTCGTTCGTTTCGTTCGTTAGTTCGTTCGTTCGTTCGTTCGTTCGTTCGTCGTTCGTTCGTTCGTTACGTTCGTTCGTTCGTCGTTCGTTCGTTCGTTCGTTCGTTCGTTCGTTCGTTCGTTCGTTCGTTCGTTCGTTCGTTCGTTCGTTCGTTCGTTCGTTCGTTAGTTTCGATTCGTTCGTTCGTTCGTTCGTTTCGTTCGTTCGTTCGTTCGTTCGTTCGTTCGTTCATTCGTTCGTTCGTTCGTTTCGTTCGTTTCGTTCGTTCGTTCGTTCGTTCGTCGTTCGTTCGTTCGTTCGTTTCAGTTCGTTCGTTCGTTCGTTCGTTCGTTCGTTCGTTCGTTCGTTCGTTCGTTCGTTCGTTCGTTCGTTCGTTTCGTTCGTTCGTTCGTTTTCGTTCGTTATTCGTTTCGTTCGATCGTTCGTTTCGTTCGTTCGTTCTTCAGTTCGTTCGTTCGTTCGTTCGTTCGTTTCGATTCGTTCGTTCGTGTTCGTTCGTTCGTTCGTTCGTTCGTTCGTTCGTTCGTTCGTTCGTTCGTTTCGTTCGTTCGTTCGTTCGTTCGTTCGTTCGTTTCGTTCAGTTCGTTCTGCTCTGTTCTTGTTCTTTGTTTCTTCCCTTTCTTGGTGTTCTCTTCCTTTTTCTTCCTGCCCGTCCCGTCTCTGGGCTTTCGTTCGTCCTTCCGCTTCGATGTTCCCCGTCTCCTCATCCCCAGGCAGCGCGTTCAGCTCAGCCATCACTTGCTTCACTCTCGGGCTCTTGCGCGGACGCTTAGGCGGCTGTCGTAGCGTCGCGGCACCCACCGCCACGTTCCCCCTCCCGTTTTTCCATGCTGCGCGACGGTCCTTGCCCTCAGCTCAGACCAGCTCTGCGATTCAAATAGCAGGAAGTCCAGCCGCCCAGGACTAGGTTTGACAAAGGCTAGAATTTTCGAAACTCGAATTGTAAGTTATTGAGGCTTGGTTTTGCAAATAGGTTCACAGGTACATTTGTAGTTAGTTGCAAAAGATTTTTTTTGAATAAAAGAAACCCGTGAGGCTTGGTTTCCGCTCGGACGTGTTAGTTGAAGTTTAATTGTAGATTTTGATCCAGAAGATTATGATTTATTTCAGTTAAGTTTGATTTAAAGATTTGTTAAAATGTTAAGATTGCGTTGTGAGTTTAGGATTTTGGGTTATGATTGATTGAGAAATCGCTTGTAAGACATACTCTTTAATTAGTCCATGTAGATTTATTTGAGCTCCAAAATTGAAACAGGTTATAGTTTTATTGTTTCAGTTGAAGTTGTGTAATAGCGTTAAATTGATTATGTTAATGAAGGGAATAAAGATATTACTGCCTTGAGGTCCAGTAAGTGTTAAGAAAAACCTGACTTGAGTAACATTATTAATAATACATTCGAGATTAAAAGATATGTTAGCTTATTTCTGGTAGTTTGGAGACCTTCACTCATCCCGTTAGTTAGTTTATTTAATTTGTTTTTTTTATTTCCGTTTCATTGATATGTACTTTGTTGGCCGGACACGATCCCTCCTCGCCACAACCTAAATATCTAAGAGCCAGGACATGCTGCAGGACAGTTTGAGGTTTAGTTTCAAGTATTGAGATTCGGAGATAATCTGTGAATTTTGAGTTTAGTAAGTTTTAAATATGAGTTTAGATTTCAGTTGGTATCAGTTTAAGTTACACCAGTTTAGTTATTCTAGGGGGCAGAAAAATTACGTTACAACATACATGCATACATCGTCATAAAAATTGGTCAGTATGCTTGCAAATATCATGAAACGTGGAGATATGATGAAAATTCAAATTTCATCACCAATCGACCCAATTTCAATAACGTTCGAATGGGGAGTTAACCAGACTTATCTACATGAAAATCCCATCTGGTCTAATGTCTTTCAAGTTATGTGATGATAAGTAATCACCAACCCCACAATACCATTTTCTTATCTTGAATTCACTGACATTTGCTCTAGCACTTGATATATTTTGACAGATTTTTTTCAGACAGGTTTGGGTACTTGTTCAGAAAAGCTGAATTTCAATTGATTAAATAAACATATCAATATAAATATACAATATGCTAACCTTTTTTCTTCACTCATGATGGTATTTTAATAACTTTTGAAATAAAGGTTTTATCCATTTATTTATTTAAATCACCAAAAAAGCCTTTGTTGTGAGAGTGATGTCTTACGATTTGTGCTAAGATGTTATCTGCTATGGCGGCGTTAGTGTCTGTACTCCAATCTCCTTGAATGACTTTGTGAAAAACAATTTCCGAACAAAATCTTTTAATAACACTATATTAAATATTTATAGATTATAGATTTATTTATATTTATATATATTATCTATTTTCAACATAGAGTTTTAAAATTGTTTTTTAACCTTTCGATAATGGGTGCCTATCAATAACTGGGTCCAGTATCTTTTTCTGATATTGTTACATTGTAAAATGATAGAACAGTTGCGTTCAATTGATGCACCTTCTGGTGAAATTGTGAAGAATGTTCTTAAAAGGTAAATATTGTTGGACGGTCTGAGATGTTCTCCCAATTAAATGATTTATTTTACATTACAGAACATCCTTTTAGTTCCTAGTTAAATGAAAAGTTATTTCATTTTAAAACTATTATTATGTTTACACCAGTAATAGAGATGGCTGCACATTATAGAAACTTGATAAACATCAAGACAACACAGACACCGAGAGAGACAACTTCATCAACCACCATTGCCTCAATCTTTTTAAGAATTAGGTACAGTCTTTACTATTATTGAACTCGCCCAATCTATCGTGTGGCTATCTTAAGGTACCGACGATGTACTCGGTGACATATTGGCATTAACGAAATGAGTAATCAGCTGAATGTTGCACAAGGAATCCATATTCATGGTACTTTTTAGGTAGAAATTGAAGTAAAGTTGTATAAGTTTTCGAAATTATACTATTACTACTCTAATAAACACTATAGTTCTCAATAAAAGTCAGTGCCAGACAGACCTGAGCGAAAGCAGTTGATAAGTATATTGATGAGTGTGGTTTTAATCGAAATACTTTACATATGTTATGCATCTATCACACGTACATCCATATCGTACAACAGATAACATAATTTCAACGTTGGTATGTTAGAGGGTAGTCGCCATAGTAGTTTAATCCGCACCGATCGTCTGACCATACGTAGATAGACTTTCAAATCAAGAAAAGTAACACCTTAGGCCCCTGGCGTTTTGGTAGCACGGCTCACACACGTTGATGGCCAGGCGCAGACAGGGCTAGGAAAGCCATCGTGGCATCGTCTGTAGGTGTTAATTTGTAGAGTGACATCTACGTATCGAGACTAATGCGCAACGCGTTTCCGTGAGATAGGGTACGCGGGCATTTCAATTAGAAGGATAATAGTCCAGTCATGAGGGAAATGGGATAGTTTTGGTTGGCTGCGGCAAATGGATGAGTTATAGATACTGAATCGGAATCTCGCGAGAATTCAATGGTGTAGGTTAAAGTGTGTTATGGCACGCATAGAGTAATCGGCGAAAAACCGCTCGCGATGTCTCGATTTCTATGATAGATATGAACACTGTGTCAATACAGCGTTGGTGTCAGATTAACTTTTACATAAAAAAGTACTACGGAACACTGGTTTCGATCTCTAGATAGAGAAAAAGGTAGTCGCGACGGAGCGCACGATTGACAAAAGCTTCAGTCAGCGCGAGAGGAATAAAAAAGAGTGGTGGGTAGGAAGTAACGGTGGGGCGATGGATTCGAAAAATGAGAGAGGGAATGGCAGTATTGGAGAAAGTGTGTGTTTTTCTTATTTCTTCAGGAAGGGGTAGAAACAAGGAAGGAAGTATTTAAGCAGGTCCCCAGGTTGTGGCAAATGCACCGATCAGCCCGATGGGGGGCGCAAAAGGTGGCAGAAGTTAAAAGGGAACAGGCATAGAGGACCAAGTGGGGGCTTAGGGGCACCGGGTCAAAGTGCTAACAGTAGAAAGATGGGGGCCCCCAGAGCACGGTGCCCTCTGCGGGCCGCCGTTGGGGCGACAGAGAGCAAAGACATTCGCGCGGCTGCACGCCACTCACACAAAGGTTAGCATTCGGCGCAGCGCCGCGGAGGGGGAAAGCGAAGGCGAGGGAAAGGCTCAAGCCAACGGAAAGGGGGGACAAAGACAACAAACGGGGAGCGAAGAGGGGGAGGGGGTGGCGCAGGCGGGGGGCGGCAAAAGTCGTGTGGCCAAGCGCGAAATAGGTGGGCAGCGCGCGAAAAAGTTGACCCGACGGGGGACGCGCGGGAAAGGGGAGGAAGGGGGGTGGTATTAGGGGTGTAGGGACAGTCCGGGAGCGGAGGAGGTAAGTAGGGGGAGAGATAAAGGTGTGTCGCGGCCCCAGAATGAAGGAGTGGTGACAAAAAAAAGCGAAAAAAAGGGCCCGAAAAAGGAGAGCGAGATCGACAAGGAAAGGTACTTACTCGCTCGAGCGAGACAGAGGTGGAGAGACGAAAAGGAAAAAAATGTCCCACAGGGAAAGCGCGGGAAACTTAGAAAAAAGCGCGCGCGGAAGACAGTGCGAGCGCGGAAAGAGGGCAAAAACAACCAGCAGGAGCCCAAAACATCCCCGCGGCGCGCACCGTAGAGGGGCGGGGGGGTGTGGTCACACGGACGGGGGGATTGAGCAGGGGCACGCGCACGGACCTTTACAAGACGCGGCGCATGCGCAGAAGGGGTTGGGTGAGTGCGAGTGAAGCAGAGAGAGATGTATGGCTCCAGGTAACCACCCAACGCGGCAGAAGAGGAAAGGGCGCGCGGGGGCCCAAAATTTAGTCCGGTATAACGGTGACCAGGTGCAGAAATAAATGGAAAAACTTTGCATAGATGAAATGTCCAAGTTTTAATGCTGGCACAGGTGAGCCCAAAACGGAGCTGATCGGTCAGTGGGAACCAACATGGGGAATGATGTAAATATTCCTTGTTGAAAAAAATAATGAAAACTGAATAAAAACAAAAAATTTTGCTCTCCCACACTGACACTATCACTCTCTCCTTTTGTTCGCACTCATCGCCAAAAAAGTAATATGCCTAACAGAAAGATTTTTTATTAATTTTCTTAGACGCGACTGAAGCTTTGTCATAGTGACGCGTCAAGTTCGCGAATCTTGTTATCGATCATAGAATGAAAAAAGTTTTCAGTACCTTTTTTATTAAATTTAATCTGAACAACTTTTAGATGTGAAACATTTTTCATAGCATATATCAGAGAAAGCGAGAAATTCGCGCGGGGGGCGGTTTGTTCGCGATTTTACTTCCTAACTTCTTCCCCCCCTATGCGTGCCCAAACAATTTTAATGTTAACCTACACCATGGAATTTCGCCAGCGCGCTTTCCGATTCAGTCATCTATAAATCATTAATTGGGGCCGCACAAAAACCAAATTAGCCCAGTTCCCTCTTTGACGGACGATAAGAGAGAGTGCTCTCATTAGCGCACGGACATTCTTGATAGAATAATTAATAATTAAATTCAAGTAGAGCCCGTTTTCCCATTGTTCATAGCAAATCCACCTAATTATAACAATGTCGATTGAAAAAAGTATCATATAACTTTTTTCCTACAATGCTTTCCCAACATGTGTTCAGAGAATTACCCTGAACCAACAGACACTAGAAATTTACTATCGTAGATATCTCGCCTAGTAAAAAGAAAATTTGAAGTGCACCAATACTTCTGTATGAAGAGACTAATGAATAGGGAGACTCTGCTAAATTATTACTGAACTGACAATTTATTTACACCCTTGAAAAGTGGATAATTTACTCTCACGGTCTTGTGAGCTAAAAATGATAATAATTTACCTATTTTTGATTTTGATGTTTAAGAAACCAGATACCGTAAAAAGTAATAAATAACAAATCACTTCAATGGCGTGTATGAGCACTTAAATAATACTAAGAAAAGCTCTAGAATTGAGATATTCCTGACGGTAATACAAATTTTTCCGCAGAAAGAATGAAAAGAGTGGTAAAATTTAAAATCGTTTAATTCTGCTATATGTCGAGTATTCTATATGAGTATTCCACGGGATTTTGTATTTGAACCACCAGGGTACTCAAGTCGAAACTCCTGTGGATTAATTTTACTACTTACTGTGCAGTCACAATACGTCTATTTCGAATTCACTAACCTTTCGCAAAGCTTCGGAAGGTGAGAATTTGGTCAGCGTGAATAGTGTGCAAAGCAGAAGTTATGAATACGAATGACTGGAATGTCCTCCGAGTAGACTCAGCAGACAGAACGAGCGACTAAGAGTTTTTTGATTGTATAGATAATTTTCCGCTCGCCCACGTCTTCCTCTTATCCACAACTGATTGGTGGCTTTCTCCCGCGTCGGATGAGTTCATAGAATGCCCTCCAGTGGACTACCCCATGTCCGACGATGGTCCTTTGCTCTGCAACTCCCTCCACGCGCCTCCAATATACCTTGATGGACAGGAACGAACTTTACACACCCTCTGCGACAGCGAGTTTCCCGCGAGGTTGTGGACTTAAGACTTGTAAGATTCTCCTCGTGCGTACTGTTTTTTTGCGACGTGCCAAACTCGCGATTAACTCGTCGTCCACTCGGCGTGGTCAGGGTTGGGATGCTCTCCCTAGGTGAGGTATAGTAGAGTTGCTTGAGCTGGTGAGGATAGAGATGGCGCTACCCTTCCACGAAGGGACAAAAACCTATTTTCGTCTTGTGACAATATAAGTACTAAAGTTTCGTAATTTGTACTAGGAGTGGTTCCTCGGTGTGTCGTCCTGAAATTGTTCTGACAACTGAGCTGTGAGGTAAAAATTATCACTGAACTCTTTAAAACGTAATAAACCTCTTCAGATTCCTGCAATGGAATTGCCAAGTTCAGAAAAAGCTTCTGGAAGGGCACACAAGGGCTAAAGACTTTAATTGTTTGGTTTTTAATCAGAGACCTGGTTGACGAAGTAAATGGTTCATATACGTATTAATGGTTGTTTGATTGTTGTTAGATATGAGAGACCAAATAGACAGGTGGGGGTGTTGCATTTTAGGATTAAAGTAAATTGAAGTATAAGATGAGAAACGATTTATAATAAATTGTAATAATGCTATTGTGGTGCGGTCGAGTGATACTCTGGAAAGAAAGGTTTGTCAATTTTTAAATCGTTTTATAGGTTTCCTAAAGTACCAAATTTCTGGAACGGAGTGGGGCGAGTTCTTTTTGAATCAGTTTCGCGGAGAGTGAAGACTTTTGTATTTGCTTTGCTGGGGGATTTTGAACGCCCACCATTGGCATTGGGATAACAATAAGTGTGTGAAGGAAGAGAATCAAATCATTAACGCTTTAATGGAGTTGAGTCCTTGTCTGCTCAATATTTTACAAATCTGCTATAGATCTTTTGTTTGTGATCAGAGTTTTTCGAAAATGGAATGGAGTGTTGGGAGAACTGCTGGTAGGGATTACGTTTCCTGTGTTTTTGACACTCCGATAGGATTAGAGTCCAATGTCAGCCACAAGTTAACCCTAATATTCATAATGTTAAAACCGATTGGAAGGAGGGCCCATGAAACTTGAACAATTATTACGAGCAGCTTGAACAGGTTATCCATAGTTTGTCCATTTAGTAACGAGGGTCAAATACCCCAACATCCGTTGCTGGGGTTAGCAATTGTTTTTACTTCAGACAACCCAAACGGATTGAAATTTCGACAGTACCAGAATTAGGAGGATGACAGGTCAATCAAGTATGTGATTGTAGATATCGGAAAAGAGGGAAGGGCTTCTGCTTATCTGGAACGCCGGGTGTGATAAAGTAGTCAGAATAGGTAGACGGAGGGAGTTCCATCATGGGAATAATGTCATCTATATAAGAGAACGGATCTACGATTAAGAGTGCACTGAGGAGAAATTAAAAGAATATTGCTAGAAATTTCATTCTGCACTAGTATTAAGAAATTCACTAGTTTGTCATATGTTTGGAGAAGATCGTGGACTGAGGATGGTTTTGGGCTCGTCTGAGTATCCAATGAAACAAGAGAAAGGGGTAGTTTTCATAAGGTCGAGGTGGCCTACTGATAGTTTGTGCCCTTCATATCAGAAAAGAGGAAATAAGGTTTGATAATGTGGCAGGGGTAAATTTCTGGACTTGCCGTTACGCTGGAAGAAAACTGACGCGGCCATAAGTAATTCAAAAGCTAAAGTAAAAGCACCAGGATTAGACGGTAAATGACTACGTTGTGATTAAATCTCTCCTTTGGAGTAATAAGGACCAGTCATCGAAAAACCAAACGACGATAATGTCTCCGGCTCTTCCACTTTATCAACCCGTATCATACTCATTATACGAGTTTCAGCAACCAAAAAAAAAAACCACCGGTAGACTGAAGCACAGAAGGGGCGGAAAGAACCGGGAAGGGGGAACAGCCACCACGAGGAAACCAGCCGGCGTGCAAGACGCACTCTCAACGGAAGGCGCGTAAGCGACCAAACAAAATCCAGGCTGCAATCCAGAGACATTGCCGAATGAAGGCTCAGTACTTGTACAATATCGTTAAATAAGTATCTAATACAAGTCAGACAGATAGTCAGATATACTATCTTATAGTTAGTATTTACAACTAGCGGTAATCAGTATAAAGATCGGTTCAGATTACCCGAAGTGTCAAGGAAGCAGACATCCAGTCGCTGAGAGGTTCCAGAACAAAACGAGCGAGATGATCCTGGAAAGCAGTCTTCAATTCCTGACGAGGAAAAAGTCATGTAAGTCCAGCAACTAATTACCTAACGGGTGGGACTGACGACTGTAGGACTATCGAAATGTTGCAAGCAATGTTCTCTCTTCTTTGTTGAAGTCATTATGGAGCATTATTATAGGCCATAGTCGATTTGCTTGAGGGGGCGGGAGCCCTGACTATATTCGGCGTTTGTAATATCTCATAATAATTATTGATTATATAGAGTCTCGCCGCATTTTAAAATCGCTCTGTAAGACTCATAATGTCTGTAATTATATATGAGTCTTAGCGTCCTGAAAATTATAATTATAGCTTTTTTGAGTCAAGAGTAACATCAAGGAGTTTCGTATTTTATATTCGGTTGCGCGAAATGCTTAAAAAAAGTAAGCTTAATATAAATACTTTGGCCACATTGGGAGTACCTCTTCCCCGTATCCCATAGATTTTGATTTGTCTCGTGTCAAATCTCCGATTGATTGTAGAGTAATCAATCTCTCGTCATCGGTTAGCCACCCGACGTGTTACTCACATATTGACTTTCGAGTTTTTATAAACTGTTTATGATAGCTGATGACCTTTAGAGCATCCCATCCAACAAAAACGGCAACTTTGGAAAGTCGCCCTCATTAATAATAGACTTTTTCTCCCTCAAATGAAACATAAACGGATCGTTTCCATGAATGGAGGCAATAGTCGTGTTTTTTCATTCCTCAGGTCAAAGTGATAAAGTTGAGGCCAAGATCGCATGTTTGTTGAAGACGCTGGAAAAAATGGATTAATGTTCGATTAATGTGGTTGAATATCACAACTACGTCAAAATCTCAGTTTGGGCCCCACCGAAGTAGATCGTGTTAGATAGTTGGCTATTTTTATATTCAGAGATTCCCATGGGCGTTTAATAAGAGTCAGGTTTGTCGAGGCTTATTTTAGACGTACAAAGTGCTTATGGACAAGTTCTTCCTGGGAAAAAAAAAAAAAAAAATCTTGGATAGAGAAATTAATTACACTGAACTTTTCACAAAACGTGTTGAGTTTTAAGCTATAAGCTGGTTGTGGAGCGTTTTGTGGACCATTCAGATATGGTCCAGTTGATTGTAAAAAAGGGGAGTGAATAGGGGGCTGCCACAGGGAAGCGTACTCCAGTCCATTGTTTATATAGTGTCTATATATTGAACTGGAATAAGTGTCTGGGGTGGTGTAAGTTTCTTGCATTTTTGGCAGATGATATCTTCTAGATGCTATTTCAGAGTCACGCTAGCTTTTGTCTTCTCCGGTTCTGGAAGAATGTTTCAACATCAAGGCAGTCAGAAGATTTACGGTTAGTGTAGCTATGGATGTGGGCTCCAAAAGTGTCGCTCTGTATTCAGTAGGTCAATGAGGGATAAGGGCTAAAGGTGGGTTGTAGTATTTGGGAATCTCGGAGATTCTTCAGTAAGCGTGGTCAAGGTGGTTTGGTATTTATTGGAAGCTTCACTTAAATGAACTAAGCAGATTAAATAATGCACTCAGAGCTAAGTGTAGTTTCGCTTTGCAATTATTAATTAATCTGAGACTGATGGTTAGGGCTGACCCTCATGACTCATTATGTTGTTTCAGAGGAGCCCTAGTTAAGTTCGAGAATGAGTATGGTTGCAATTTGTTGGCTCCTTTTCTGCAAGTATATGAATATATAAGAGAGAATTCAGGTTTAAGGTATAGACTAGCTATGGGTATCGGAGAATCAACTCCTACAAAGGTCAATGGTTGGCAGAGGCAAAGGAGCCCTCTGCATTAAGGTGTAAATACTGGGGCAGAATTATGTGACAAAAGCCTTATGTGTCTCAGACAATCCACTGGTAGATCTTTTGAGAAGTTGACGGATATTAGACAATGTTCAGTGAAGATTTTTGCATCTGAATGTCCACCATTCGAGTTGGTATATGGAGATGGTACCGATATAGCACCTAGTGTCCAATTATGAAGGCTTTTCTGTAATTTTTTGGAAACTTCGTGACTCTCGCTATTCAAGCCAGTAGAAATGTGGTATGTTGGACTGACAGAAGATGAAAAAAATGTAAAGAAGTGTTCATGAGTTGTTTCACAGGGAAGAGGCAGAGGCGATCTCTGCGATTTGGTTCACGAGGGTTGCGAAGACGGAGGGTGGAGAAATTTGTTGCGTTGCGAGGCTCGACATCACTAGGAACGATTTAAAGTTGCAGATAGAAGCGGTTTGATTGTGCTTCTATTTTTACTGCAGAAAGGCAATGGCGATTCGGATAGGCTCTTCAAGATGTTATAACGCTGGTAAGGTCAGGTTTGCTATTTGTTTCGGATTTTCTTAGTGTGTTATTAGCTTAGAGTCCACTAAGAATGTAGGGAATAGCACTATGTGTTTATTGGTGCATTAAAGAGAAATGCTTACGCTAGAGATAAAGAAAAGAAGTTACTTTGTTTTTGAGTTCCTGCGCATGGAGAGATTAGTATAATGAATTGGTGGATAAAACAGCTGAGAATAGCAGAAAGAGGAGTGAACTCTCCTTGGGGCATTCCACTTTAGACTTTAAAGCTTACTGAAGAAATGAGATGTACAAAGAGTTTTAAAGAGTGGTGTACACAATCTAAGGACGGCGACAAAGTAAACGGCGTCGCGTACTTAAAAACGGAGTTAACTTCAAGTCGGTTAGCGTTTTCAGGCTTACCAAGAAATGTGTGTACTGTCCAATCAGTTTACGCTTCTCCGCATGGAAGCACGAAAATGGTAGTTCAGACTACTCCTCAAGATAGGGGATAAGTGTATTATTGTATCAGGAGGTGGATGGAAGGTCCGCGTAGGGTAGCTATGTTAGTAGGTGGTTTGGCGCCAGCGGAACGTAATTATACCCCACAGATAAAGAGTTGTTTGGCTATGTCTATGGGTTAGACAAGTATTCGGTCATGGTGGATTGGCCGTCCAGTTTAGAGGCCTCATTGATCATCGGGCGCTGACCTTTTTCAACACTAACTCCTTTTTTAAGCAGCCCGGTGGAGAGTCCCGGTTTGGGCAGCTTTGTTACAAGAATATGAATTTGAGCAGTCAATATAATCAAGGGAAAGGATAATGTGTTGCTGACGTCTTCGACCGTATCCAGAGGCAGTTTTTTTTAAGTCAAGAATCGAATAAAGTATTAAGATCGTCCATTCCATGGAAAGCACACCTGAGGGTGTAGATTATGAATTGCTGGTATTCGGTAGCTTGTTTGAAATGGGAACCAAGGTGTCATAAAGGCCTCAAGGGCATTCGGAGTTTGCTCAGGCCACAGACTAGGATTTAGTTAGATTTGCTGAGCTAATCAGCAACTGGGAGAGCTTCAAAATATAAAATGGACTTTGTTTTTATCGTCCCAAACAAAGCTAATCATGGGCTTATGGTCCGCAACGCTTAGGCATAGGTTTGTTCAACTGAACACAGGAGCCTTGGGCAGCCGGGGAATTTAACCAAAGTCTTATGTCATGTTCGTAGGTATTTTTACCTGGAGAAAAAATGTTAAAGATGTAAATGATTGGTGGGAGGTGTGTCTTTGTCACGCCAACATTCCCCACCCAAGCAACGGGAAGGTGAATATCAATTTTATTCGGGTCAAATCAATCCAGGTGATTGAAGTACTTGGACTATTTAGGTCCATTGCCTAAGGCTATAGGTGGTGTGCATACATATGGTTGTATAGATGCCTTTTCTAAGCGTGTTGCCATCCGATCCAATAAACGAGCACTACCCAAAGATACCTTAAAAAATGTGCATCGTGAGCAATATATCCGAAAGTAACTGGAAAACCTCATTCGAATCTTGGCGACAATGGTACTCATTTGTTACCTCTCATCTCTGGAGGTCAACATTAGAAGCAACAGGGATGCGCCATAACCTTCTCATCTATTGACATCCGCATCAAATCCCACTGAACGCGTTCTGCGAGAATTAGGGTAGGTTTTTTTCGAAACTTATGCCATGACCAGCATCAGGTGGGGGCGAGTGATTAGAGTGATAGAGACGTTTCCTGAAATACACTAACTCATTGGTATTACAGAGAAATACCTTTTTGAGCTTCATTACGGGCACGCCGTTGACGAGAACTTCGAAAAGTGTATTGGCTTATCCGATTCGAAATCCCGGTTATCGATATATCAATTACTTGGGCTAGGAAACCATGCTTAGAAGGTCACACACAAAGGGTTGATAAGCAAAGTTAAGTCCCCGCATATGTATAGACGTGAGCGACAAGGTCCCTTCTACGTTTTTCCCGCATCTGTCTAGTACACCCACCGAGCGCGTGACACATAAGTTTTTACCATTTTATTTGAGGGTCCGTACCACTAATCCAAAGCTGGTTCCTAATACCTACCTCTCAAGTCACCGAGTACTGATAGAATCGTAGGAACTTTAATAGAACTCAGTTTTGCGAAATATTTTGCTTCTGTAAGATTCTAAAAGATGACTGTTTTCTTTGGCTCATATCCACCGTATACGCTCTTATCTTACTACTCAGTATTCTGATTGTAACTAGATTTTCTGATTCGATCCCATTAATCATTCCGTAAATTTATAATCATCATGTTAAGGATGAGTGAGTGAAGATGCTGGTATATTTGTAATGTTTTGTGTGCACCTTGCGTGACGATTTATAATTGACAATGATATTATAACTATCTGATTAAGTTATAGGTGCTATATGATTAACTCGGACTGGGTAATGAGGGGATGATCGCCGTCTACCGTGTCAATGCTCCAGCATTAAAAAAAAAAAAAAAAAAAACTAAACAAGGGATAGACGGGTAACGGCGACGGATGGAAGAAGAGTCGCCGTAACGTATCATGTTCTACGGAGTGTCATTATGAGAGATGACTGGCAATTGCTAACACCGATATACTCGGCACTTATGCGGTCCACCCTGAACGGATATATCATCTAATGTTTATGCCTAGAAAACGCTGAATTGGAATCTTGGTCAACTTAATATGAACAAAGGTGCTCATGAAACCGTAACATTTTGACTTCACTATTACTATGCCCGTTATTAAAAGGGGGGATGAGGAGAAGGTGCATCATGAGAGTGGTTAGTTCTAAATAGCGCGCCTTGGCGCTGGCCTGGGCAATTCAAACAAATCGGACAGTTGTCCCTTCCAAATTCGCAAACGAGGTCTCTCATAGGAAACACTCACTCTCTTTCCGTCGTGGGGACATCAACGCGTGCAGACACGCCTCGGGAGCCCGTAACTTACTCTTTCCAAGATTTGCAACAAACTGGCCAGTTTTCTACAACTGATGTCTTATTTGGACCTGGAAGATTTGGAAATCCTGAGCCCAAGATTAACTGACGACAGCCGTTACCAATATAATCAACGACAAGTACGGTAGATTCGATAGACACTTTTTGGTAAGACGACTCTTACAAGTTTTACACCACGCTGAAAGATCTACGAGCTAGAAAATCAAGGAAAGCCTCTGATTTATTGCGTTGTTTTTGTTTTTATGACAAATGTTCTTCGCGTAGAAATAGTGCTTGTAACTACGTTAAATTTGTATTTGAAATTTTTATGTTTTACTTTAACCTGGAAACTTATAGATATAGATATATATTGATTGTATGAAGTGTGCATGATATGTTGTTTATATCGGCCATTTCCAAAACTCTACCCAATTATATTACCTTTTTTTTTGGGTGTTCATATTAAAATGAGTTTTATGATTATTTGTGATAACTTTATAATAACGAACGAGTTCTAAAGATAAAACATTGGTTAACTATTCAAACGCCTCTTATTCCGGTACACTACACAAAGAAACTCACATAGTAAGACAATTTTTTCATTTAATGTACATCAGAAAAGCAATGGTTATCAGGTACTTACATACAATATCACTATACTGATAATTTTAGATTTAAATGTTTATCGTTAACAAAATTAAGCAATTTTATTAGCATCTAGTTCCACAATCAAATTTCATCTTAAGCCCAGCAAGTGGGGCGGCGATGACGGCTTGTAATGGAATCTTTGTTATAAACAATTAAAAACGAAATCTATGCTATCAATTAGATGTCTGTCCACAAAATATGATATTTTTTTTCTAAAATAGAGTTACTTTATCAGGTAGCCATAAATGACAATGAACTCTCTTTGTTTATAACATAATATCGTTAACAAAAATTTGAAAAAAAAACTATGCGTAATCAATTCGATTGTTTCCAACATAAAATTGTTTCGGTTGCTAAATAACAAGTTACTAACAACGTGAAATAGAATAACAAATTGGATTTGTTGATATAACAATAAGAAGAATCCGATGGTACTATCCGAGTTCTTCTGGACGGGAAATATTTTTTTTAACTTGTAAGGGTAACTGAGACTCTAGTACATAGGGTATGAAAGGATACTTTTTTGGTTTTTAAACAATGACATCTACTAAAAAGTCTCACTCCGCATGTAACAGAAATAACAACGTTATCCTTCGATTACAACAATCATCGTTATAAATAATTGAAATCAGAAGCCTTGCAACGAACAGGTTCTTTCAACAGAGATTGTTTTGTCAGAAAGCATGGTTCCTAATGTAATGGAATATAATCCAATATGGTTGATAAAAAGCACAGTGCAAATTGGATTTTTAAACCATAAATCGTTGTCGATTATTAGTGATACCCAAGAAATTATTACTCCACTTAAATACGACATAGAGTACTACATTCTAAAATTGGCCCCTTTTCAAGCTAACGAAATTACTATTTAATAACATTTCCGATCAATTCTATTATTATGTGGACGTAATTAGGCACATTACGCGGATGAAGCCACGGGAAGTGACTAGTATAATATAATTAGATTTTATGAAAATGGGATCTAATAATAATTGGGGGGAGGTTTTTCGAACGAAAATTTTTGCAACTTGCGGAAAAAAAATCACCAATAATGCATAGAAATAGAAATGTTTTTTTCTGTTCTAACACTTGAATTTACTATTAACATTTAAAACGAGGATTGAGCAATGAAGTTGAGTTCGTCTAACGAGAAATTGTCTCTTTTACAGAAAAAAGTCATAATTCTTTACACAAATGGAAACGGCTCTCCTGTGGATAACAAGTAATTTCGTTATAAATTACGAAAAATAGATACTTAAACGAACAATACTGATTTTATTGTCACATATCCGTTAGTTATATAAAGACATTTTTGAATGTTCTTCTTAAAGTTAAAAATATACTATTTTTTTCAAACGATGCGCGAAAAAAATACGCTAGTATATTTTCAAAAGATGTTTAATTAGTAGTGGTTTATAACCTAAGTAGTACGTTTAACTCTCTCTGCTTGTTGCAATGCCTAACGCGCATCTTATCTGAGGATAAAATTATAAGGATATTAATGGTTGTTGGACACATTTTTTTTTGCGTTTACCATTTCTCAAAATCCACAACCACCTCTCAATAAATTTCTACTTTGTCAACGGTAAGCATATTTCAAGTAAGAAATCTCTAAGTGTCTGGATCTTAAATGACCGGATAAATTGTGTAAAATAAATAATGATTTAGCTATTGCTCTATGAGCCAGTACCTGACGTAAGAAAAAAAAAAAAAATGTTCCGGTCAGACATTCGTAAACTGTTTTCTTTTTTAAAGTTTATAATTCTGTTTATTTCTGATGTTTTGTCTTTTTAGAAAACGGTGGATACATACGTAAGGACAACTTAAACTGTCATGCGTACTTAAGTCTGCTGTCAGTTTTTTAGGTTGATGTGGCTACTAGAGAGTACAGTCATGTGATTCAATACAACAATTATATATTCTAAAAATAAAAAAGATAAATGGCACAAAATATACATACACCTGGCTGTAATATTTTATTGAGATGTTTAGACAACGTTATAGACGAATGGGGTAGCGTTCGGTAAAATTTTTTTAGCAATACATGATAACAACAGCTATTTTAGTTTATTGTCTGGGATAATATGGTAAAATATTTGTATGTCGCCATCTATGATTATTAGACAACGACAGTTTTGAGTTAACACGATTGTTGACATAGATTGTGTATACAACGAGGGAGAGTGTTGTTTATCTCCAGTTTTTTTGGCTGAGACTTGAGTTGACGCACACGGATTCTTTCTTTTAATTAAGTGCTGTCAATCATTAATAACATGTTTAATTATTTACTAATTTCCGAAGTTTGTTATTGAAGTTCTATTTTACAATATAGATGTCCGGTACTAAACACTAATGTAGACAAATGATAACATAAACTAGAAATAGATTACGTAACAATAATGAAAAGCCTACTAAAAACTGTCATCATGGATGTAAAAACCGTCGCGCCATGTAACGTCTCTGCAACAACGATATTCTCCCTTTTGAAAATTAAACTGGAAAGAATTTAAAACAACGAAATAGTTTTTGAAATGAAATGGAGTGCTCTGTCGTCCTTAAAATGTTTTTCAATTTTGATGATAGTGAACAAATACTTGTTTCGAATCTATACAAAACAATGTAAAAAGTAATTTTTTAGATAAACATTTTCCGATAAAAGTTTTTTCCTCCAAATAATTTTAATTTAATTTGGAGAAAGCAGTAGTTCAAAAAAAATTCATGAGACTCGGCCCTCATTTTTTAAATAAAGGTCCAGTTATTTTTTATCATTAAAGAAAATTACGAAAATTGGAACATTTTAAAATAAAAATTTTTGTTATGTGCAGAGTTATTTGGGACGTGTACATGGCACGACGTTTTCAAACTGACAACAAGGATAAAGTTTCGGTAGAACTAGAATAGAAACAAAAAGATGTCACATTGATCGTTACATAAATATGAGACTTTTTTAATTCGCTGAAAAAAGAACATGGTTCAAAATTTTCATCATAAACTCATCGTATTTTCTCGCTGTTCATACAAGTTGTCATCGTAGCTATGCGGACAAAATCGCGAGGAATAAGCTAGTCGTAATAAGAATATAAAGATTTCATAATTTAATGCATCTAATGAACTTTGTTTTACCGTCCAAAACGAGTTTTACTCAATCTTGTAATGTTTTTTTTTCACGCTTAAATTGAGCATTGCGTCGACTCACACCAGCTTTCAGGAAAAAAACGTAGGTGCACACTCAAACCAATCCCTAGAAAAATAAATATAATACTAAATCTTCAAATTTGATTGGCGAGCTTCTGGTACTGATATTGCTTTCGGACTCGGTTTTTCTGTATGAGGGTATAATAAAGTAAATTCCTGATTCCAAAAGCTCTTATTCCTGAATCTATTTATTAGCAAAAATTGTATTTAATTTTCTTTCTCAATGACCAGTGTTGACGGAGTTAAAGTGTGACATACGGTATATACCAAAATGTTTTCTGACTATATAAAATGTTTCATTAGAACGAAAGATCGAAACGACGAACCCATTCTAGGTAGAGGCGAATACAGCTAATACTCAGCAGAGGGATCGTTATTTATGATATACATTAGACATGCCTGTAGAGAGCGTACCCGTTGTGGCTTTTGTTTTTTCCTGAAGGCGGTATCAGATGTATCATGGACGTTTGTAATGTAAATCGATGTGTAACCTAAATCATGTAAGGCTTGGTGAGAGATCACTTGGCTTCGTCGTTCTGGTTTGGTCAAAAAATTTCGCTATAAGGGCCATTAAAAAGAGCTTGTAACACGAGAAATAAATAAGAAATTACACAAAAAAAAATTCGTAATGACATGGTCCTTTATCTGGCTAATGTAAAGTTTGACGTTTTTTTTAAAAAAAAAATTATCATCGAATATTTCACAAATAGAAAATGAAATTTGTTTTTTTTCTGTCGGTCATCCAAAATGACAAAAAAGGTACCAGAGATAAAAAGTGTTAATGTTAGTATTGAAAAATCCATAAAAAAGCCAAAATTTTTTCTATAAAAGTTCTATTTCCGTTAGTTGGTATGTAACAATACCTAATTCGGGACCCTCCAGTATATTGGTTTTAGTGAGGTTAGAAGGCGAATCGTCTGAGTCAATTTTTTCCGCGAATCAATATAAATATCGCCTGATAAGAGTTATGTAAGATTTTCATTTTTTAAATTTGCAGGATTCTGTGGAGGTAGCCGTTTGATTATTCCAATTATGTGATTGACTGTATAATCATTCAGGGTTACAATTTAGTCCAGTAACAAGAGCAGTCACAGTATGTCTGAGGTCAGAACAGTAAATCTCCAGTCTGATGGTAGGTGGCTATGATATAGAAGTATGCCTGCCGTTGAAGACTGCATTTTTCCTCGGCCAACATGTTACTGTTATTTCATAACCATCGACTAAAAATTTCGTTCGGTCAAAATAAAATCGTGACAAACCGTTCGTAAACCAAAAAAATTGTCCTTTTGTATTAATTGATATTTGATAACGGATAAAGCCTTTACATTATTGCATTCATTAAAAAAATCATTTCAATGTCCAGACTTTATAATCCCTCTTTTCCCCTATCTTCGATTCTTAATTAAGGATTAATTAGTAATTAAACATCAGGAAATATAACTCATTGATGTCTTCAATTTCACCTCAGAGAAATATGTTTCTAAAATAAAAAAAGAAGCTAAAAATTTTATATGAATTATTAGTATCTCCTTAAGAAATTTATAATGGCATTTTATAATGAGAGAAATAAACCAAATACAATGTTTCCCTGTTTTGAGATGTCTTTTCGCTCAAGAAATAATTCATATTTGAGCGTGTTTTGATTGATTTGATATAAGTAAAAAAAATCGTTTTATAATTAATGGTTGTTCCTAGAGTAAAACTAAGATATTTTTCTATCCTTGAATTTCACTTGCCCCAATGTTTTTTTTGGGCATTTCTTTAACTAAATTAGGACTAGTTATAAATACAAAGTATCCTTTCCTGCATAAGTATTTGCAACGTAACAATTCTTTTGGTTAAAGATAACTGGGATGGACAGGCCTGTGAAAAAGTTCATTTATGTCTAAACTAGGTAAAAGTTTAAAATTGTATCATGGAGTTTGAAGGAAGCCATCTCAAATCGAAGGCGGCTTACACCCATTTTGTCATCATGAAGATGTCATATAAGAATTAGAATCTAATTAAATCTTGGTGATTAACTTTTACTGATTTACGTGAACAAGGCCCAGCGATGATGATTTTCGTAGTTCTGATTGACTATATTTCCATAAACTCGGTGCTAGCGATTGTGAAGGGATTGTACGTTAAATAAATAAATTAATGTTTACGTTTATCAAAACATATAATACTAAGAATTTCAAAATTCATCAATGCCATGTTTTTTTTAGAATAACTTCATAGCTGGTTTACAGTCATTCATTTGTCTCAGTGAAAATAACATTGGGGTGTGTCAAAGCCCATTGTACCAGTGTCGAACAAATTATGAATCAGATTTTTAAGATTTTTAGTGATTGTGCTACAAGACAACACATCGATTTCTTGTGTGTACTGCGTGGTGTACTTCAAATTTACTTTGCCTTCAATGTAAAATTCAAAGCATCTGTGGAATAGCAAAATTTGTTGAATCCAGCACAAATGTAGGTTTAATTGAATCCATGAAACGAACGGTGCCGATATTATATTATGGCAAAAATTTAAGATGTCCACCTGAAAATTTTATAATCAAATTAATAAATAATAACTAATTATTATGGAATGAAGGTTTTAACTTATTTAGACAAGTAAACTTGTATTTTGGAAATTCTTGAAATAAGCCTTAATTTAAGTCCCGTTATGTTTTTTACTGATTTAGCAACAAATGGTCCCGTTTTCCCTGCATTGCACCATAAAAGCATTAGTAAGTAGTGGAAACAAGATTCTTATTATTGAAAGAAAAACTTTATAAGATAAGTAAGTGATTAAATACATATACCCTAACTTCTAAACACAACATAAAACACATGTGGTTTTAGTGATGTAAAAAGTTTGCTGCAGAATTATTTTACGATGTGCCTCGACAAATACACTATAATGTTACATAAAAAAAATAATCTTTACCAAAACTTTAGAGTTGATGGAAATGTTCTATTCATTTGGTTAATAACAACAAGTGTGACAAAGGTGTTTTCCATAAATTATAATATACAGATATTTCTGAATGATATTCATGGTTGTAGCGTTATCGTGTAAAATGTAATGTTAATTATAGATTTTTTAAATGAACAGTGTCCCCACGTTTACATCTATTTTCATACTAACACAAAACAGGTGGCGTAAAAAGATCATAAATATTTGTTTTAAAAAAGCAGAAAATGAAGTTATGTATAAATTCCGTACATTTAAGCTACAAGATCACACCGTAAAGATTCTTTAATAATTCAGTGTAATATTTTAGAGTAAGACGTATTTTATAATATATATAGATATCAAATACCTATGGCGGAACTAATGGCATATTTTTGAATTGACGGACATAAAAATCTATAGTGTATATAAAGGAAAGAAAAGTAACGTCAAAACTCACAGCATAATCTTATACTATTGGATGTCAGAATGTCATTGTAGTTATAACAATTAATGATAACAAAGAAAATAACATATAATAAAAAATATATGTAATTTAAGACCTCAGTGTAAGCTTGCATGTGTTATTTAGTAATATATTGGTTGTCCAAAAAATTCTATTATATTAAGATCATTAATAGATATTGATTATCATATTATAATTATACGAAATTGTTACAAGAATCGAGCTGACTACCAGTATGCGACCACATTGAGAAAATCACATTATTTTTTATATACTACGTACGGAAGCAATACAATGACTCGATTTCTTGTTTTCGAAAATAATGTTGGTCTCGAGTTTTGCGGATATTAAAGGAATCGGACTGTATTTACAATGCGTTTGTGTATTTTGCTTGATATATGAAATAGAGTAAGAATTATTTTTATGGAAATGCTTTGCATAATCTTGGATCATCAATTCGTTGCAATAAAATGGAAACAAATATGGCTGGTGTTGTCTAGGGACTATTCCGCAACAGAACTTGATATCTATTTCACAGATTTTCTCAAGTTCTATGGGAAAAAATAATTGAAAGGGAATGTGACTTAAAAAATATTTTTTATCACCGACATTTCGCATTTTCTCATTACAAGTTTCTTATCCAATTGAACAATGCATAGACAAGAAGGAGAGAATAGGGGCTAACGAGTTAGAGGCGTTCTAATTTGAGATCTATTCATCTCCTATGTGGATGTAGAGGAGTAACACTTATAGAATAATGTAGGTCCTAGAGAGGTTAAATAGATTATTGAAAAGAAGTCTAAGGTAGGTATTATTCCTACAGTCCATCACTTAGTTTCCTATTCAAGATTTTGTTTATTCCTATAACAAAACTCTTTGTGTTTCCTATAGAATTGCTAACTACCTTTAGAATCATCCATAATCCTATTCAGTCGTGTGAATAGAAAATTATGAATTCGATAGGTTTTACAATTTCTATTTTTCTACTCTATGAGATTTGAGTAATTCTATTAACTTTTTTTGGCAGTACAGAAATGTCTCACGTGTTTCTTATTCAAAATAGGATATTTCCCTATCCAAATTCTGAAGAAGCCTATAGGATTTAGCCTTTTTCAATAGGAAGTTTTAAGCAGGGGGGTGGATTCATTACTCAAACAATAAAAAAAAAGGAAAAAAAAAAAAGATTTCATGCAAGTTTTTGGAGAATTAGTGGGGGGGAAGAACCATCAATGTGTGAGAAATTTTTTTTTTTAATCTTAAGTAAATAATAATGTCATAAAAACGATTTGCACTGTTGATTTTTCAAATTACCATTTGTTAGATAAAAATTAAGAAAGTTTTGAGAAATGGCTTCTGTTTTAAGTAATAAGTTGAATCCAGAACGCACAGGGGCCACCATATACGACTGGTAGCGGGAACGCGGAAGGGGCCACGGAAGCAGGAAAGTGTGCAAGTTATAGTCTGCACCAATACGGGTTTTTTAAAAAATTGTGTGTGATCGGATGGCGGCAGGAACAGGGGAATGGAGGAACGGGTACGTTTCCGAGAAGTAAGGCGAGAATTAAATACCAAAATATTGTCGAAAAAGCACGACAATAATTTATAGGCTAATAGTTGCTTTAAGAAGGGGGCGGCACCGCCGTCAAGCGGTACTTGGGTTCATGGCCTTCCGCACTGCCAGTGAATTTTTTTGTAAGTCGTCATCACAACAACATACGTCGGTTTCTACTTCAGTTAGTATACTGCAAAACGCGGCCAGAATAAGACCAAGAAGTGATCATGTCCAAAAGACTATCAGAGCTTATCTGATACATCTGTACATCAACTGTATTGTCATAAGAAACTATGATCCGAACGACATCATTAAAGATGTAACATCCTGTCTTGCATAAAACAAGGTGCTTTTGATCTTTGTTCCCATTTCCATTCTTCTGGATTCATTTAAATATTTTAAAATCAAAATGACAGAGGTGGACTACAAGATGATCCTCATGCAGATTCATGTACAAGTTTTTGGGCAAAACGATAATCTCTTTAAATTTTCCGTTGGTTAAGTATTATGGTATAGATTGTACTAAAATTTCAATGACGAAATGCACTTTTGACAATAACAGCACTTTTTCAGTGTACGTAGTCCTCTTGCACATGGAATATTTCCCGAATGCATTTTTTTTTATCTTTTCTAATCCCACGCTCAAATGTTTCATGTTTCAAAAATCTTGTGAAAAGGATAAGCTTACTTTTTTTTTCCAGTTTACACATTCTAAACAAATAACAGAGGATGCTAAATTTCTATATGATTGTGAATGATCTTTATCGCAGTAAAAATTCTAATGAAAGGAATTGCACATTGGTTCGGTCTTGGTCTAAAAGGTACGCTATTGACGGCCGAACATTTTTTCTCCCCACAGAATATAATTACTCGAGGTCTCTCCTGCAACATCATGTTCGCCAATTAGACAACGCTAAGTAATTCCGAGACGTATAATAGCCCTTCGCGAGGGCCTAGAAGCGTCGAGAACTAGAGTTGTCGAGAAACACAGATCGTAGTCTTCAGTATTCGCCGTTTACTGAGAGTATTCTTACGGAGCTCGTACTCGGACGACTCTTGGCATCATCGAACGATCCTCACCCACAGACAACTCGTTGTAACGTCACTCGGTACGTGTGTACTAGCAAAGAGATCACGCATCGAACTCTCTAGTGAAACCCAGATAACTCCTCATACATGGACCAATCACCAGGTAATAATCATCTATAGTGATGAGTATGAACCGCATCCGCAGTCCTCATCTAGAAACATCCTCAGTTAAGCTCATGTTGTCCGCATCAGGCACCTTCTACAAAGGCGCGAATGAGGTCGTACTTCGACGCCTCACGGCCTCTAGACAGAACACCACAAAGATCATACACGAACAACATCGCTTGTGTCGTGTGGCTGCACCGAACAAATAAACTCAGACTACTCAAAAAAATCAGGCGAAACTTCTGGTGCAGAGACAGTAAGAAAACTTACAACTTTCCTGTGATCTTCTCCTCCATCGGTGAACTCTGTGTGAAATTTCCGTGAACTCAAGACGTGTACAGACAAGTAAAGACTCTTTGATTGTATTTTTCTGTTACTGTGATTTTAGGTGTTTAATAAATCGTTAACTGTTACTTAAATTGTCAGAGCCAACTCATTTACACACCGTTCAAAAGTCCCTACTGGTTCTAGCACCAAACATCCTAAAGAAAGACAGTCCAACCCAAACAAAAAGTCCGACTTCTCCTCACCGACTCAAAGTCAGAACAACACATAAGAATGATCTTCGCTTTCTTTCGTTTCGTGCCATAGTCTGTCGAAGTGACATATACTCTGAAATTTCCATATTTTATTTTATTGTTTTATGTTGTCATCAAAATTGTCCTGGCTGACCGTATTACATCTTGCTATAACGATCTCGATTGTTTCAAATGTTGAGTTGCTAGCTTTAGCTTTTCTAATGGTAACCTGTCTTAAGTCTTGAGGTCTAGAAAGAAAATGATTAAGCGGAAATAATATTCATATTTACTTTTGAAAAAACATTCAATAACATCAATAAATCATGTTTTATTCAAATGAACAGAATTGATTCTATTGATAACATAAATCGTGTAATAAGTTAGAAGTATGAAACTCAGTAAAGAAAAGGAGTAATTTTTAAAGGAAAAAAGTAATCAAATTTTCTTGTCTCCGATTATTTGTAGTACTTTTCAATAGAATTAGTTAATAATATTCTAGAAGACATGGTTCAAAACAGGTTAAAGTAATTGATAGGTTTTATAGAAGAAGGATATTTTTGTTTTGTTCTGTAGTTAAATATGACTCCATGAAATTACATGCATTTCCTTTCTGTGGGAAGAAATTGCGAAGAGGTTTTAATGGGAAGTAAACGTTTTTCTAACAGGAAAGTACCAATAAATATTGTATTTTCATTAAACTAGTTCTAACAGGAGTAAAATTTTTCTAGAGGGAGATGAGTAGAAAGAGGAGAATGGCAAGTCTGTAAAGATGGCCCTCCACGAGCGCGTAGAGGCTTGCCGAGAGCCCTAGAGACGGGAAAGTCAGCAATCGAAAGAGTTTTGGACATAGAGGCAGCGTTCAATAGCACCAATCCGAAACATCCAATCCTTGTTTTCCCTGGTTCTGAGAAGGACATGTTGTTTGAGTACCACCACCATCGCCCTAATAGGGCATAACTCTGGATGATTTACGTCTAGGTGACGGCGTTACTTTGGATGTAATATTCTCGGCGCCTTTAGAAGGCACGAGGATACACGCGATCTAGCCGCAAGGCATGCAACAGACCACGACGAGTCCAGCCTCAATGGACCGAAAGCACTTCTGGTCCTACATGTCGTTTTTTTTCGACTTGCAAGCCCCCAGATGCGTCCTTAATTTCGGTCCATGAAGAATAAAATCCCTATCCGTTTGATCCGCAGGTTACAAGGGTGCTGGCGAACGGTGCAGGCCTGCACCTGTGCCTAGGTGCTCCGACAACACCCAATGTGGATCAATGGAAGTTCACGACTACGGTTTTTTTCGGAGCTGGCAAACGACTAATAATTTTGGCGGGGCGAAGGATCTGTATGTTGGGCATTGCTGCAGTCGTTCGCGCTACCCTCCTCTTTTCTCTACCCCCTCGCCATGTTAGGCGAAGGTAACGTTCGGTTCCTGAACGTAAATGATCGATATGAGATTCCGTGCGTTTTGTCTCTATATGTGGGACAGGGCAGCAAGAGTGCTCCGGTGGCGTCGTCTCCCCTATTACAATGGGCAGTGGGTCGCTGTTCGGTGGCTGGGTTTGCACGATGTGCACGAAAGATAACATGTTCGGGTAAATTTGGCCGGCATCAAAGGTTTGTTTCAGGCGTATTCAATTAATTATCAAACCCTATCTGTTAGGTTTGGGTGGAAGAATTTGGTATGGTTTGTGCGGGCTGTCTCAGAAGATCCCATTCGGGCCTGCCATATTTTGAGTGTTGCAACCTGAGGTTCTCAATCGGCGTCATCGATGCTTCGCGACTGTTGTCATTCAGAGAAAATTCTAAACAGTGGTGTACGGACTGCTTCGTCGGGACGAAGGGTATATCGCGCATGAGATCAACCGATGCAAATGCGTATAGGACGGGAATGGCCCACCGCCACGCAGAGGCCGTCCCTCGGGGAGATGCCGAGCGTGTGCAACAACTCCCAAGACATCCTCTGCGCGGCCGCAAAGCGTCAGCCAATTCTTTAATACGTTACATAAATCCTCCATGCCGGAGCGCATAAGCAAGTACCGGCAGGAAAGCACCCCCAGTATATGTGGTAAGACAAGGTGTGGAAAGTAAGTCCCCAACGCATTCGCCAAAGGCGGTACTCATTTTAATGGAATTAATTTTTTCCGCTTGCCCGTTATTTATTATATGTGTGGAAAGTTAAGGTCTCTGTCGAACTAAACACGCCAGGTACCTAACAACTTTCTGAGTACTTGATTTTTTTTACTTCCTATCGTAATGGGGACTCCGGATCACTCTGGGGAATCGATTTTTGGTCCCCCCCCCAAGATCGATTCAAATCGACACCATCAAATCGACTTAAAAAAAATCAAGCCATAAAGATCGATTTCTAAAAGAAAATCGATCTTCAAAAATCAAAAAAGATTTTTTTTCAAATTGAAATTTGTAAAACAAATAATTATTCTTTATATTTTCGATTAAAATCAATGAAAATTCATTAATTAAAACTTTTATTTAGGAAAACTATTATAAAAGTTTTTTTATTTAACAATAATATTTTTCCATATTGGTTTTTCTTACAATGATAATACTATTAAATGATAAAGATATAGTTAAACTACATTGATGACTATTTCGAGTTTTGAGTAGTATTTATCCCAAATTACAAGTAATCTTTTGTAATTAAACAAATAAAATAAAATAAAAGGTAAACGTTTTTGTTTTTAAAACCAAAATTCTTTACGCATCCAGTCTGAAAAGATCCAAAGATTTTAAAATAATAATTAGACAGTGTTAACCAGTAAGTCTATTGCGATCCTTGTCGGCCAACATTTTCCAGCATGGAAAATAGAATCGTTCACACGGGGCGGAGTGGCTAATTGATAAATATTTAAGAGCTATCTGAGATAGGCTGGAGTAGTCTGTTCATGAGCCCAATATTAATAGGATCAGTAGTTAGAAAGTTGAATTTCTGACTAAAGTAAATTCTTTCAAACAATTAATGAAGTCCAAATGAACCAAATCTGTTTTCACTGTGCAGGATCATGATTATTGACAAGGCCGCAAACAGGAAAACTGCCATAACTCAAGATCTGTGCTCACTTGTTTTAGGACCTAAATTCGAATCACAACTGATTTTTACTAATGTTTTTTCATTCTTTAATCAATTCTATAAATGCGAAAGCACATCACCGCAATTTTTGTTAAATTTAACTCTCTGTATAAAGTGGGTCCAAGAACCGGTTTGCCACACTATGTATATAACTTTTAGTTATATTCCGAAATCGGATTTCCATTGGTTCGAGAAATATCATTACAAGTTGAATATCGATCGTGATGTCATACAAGGCTGCTTTAAAAAAAAAAAATTTTTTTCCAAAACACAAAATGGAATCACTTTACTGCAGTTGTGTAATGTGTGACCACACAGTTCTGTTGGGTTGCTAATGCCAGGGAGTTTTAAAATGACTATAATTTCGCGTAAAACTTCAATTTCCGATGCAGACAACATTGGAGAGATTTTTTGGGAACTTCAATAACACAGTACTAATATGCGCAACGATTTCAATGACATCGTATAACAGGAGTATGACTTCATCTTTGTTGATACATCGGAATCGGTCTCATGGTGTGTGATGAGTTGTGCTGAGTTTCAGAGCAGAATTCTGATCAAGGAGCAACGAAGAGTGTGTTAAAATATAGTCACGATTGTGATTAATTTTCATCACAATTCATGGAGATGCGCTGAGTTGCTATAGTGATGTAGAACATCTTATAAGTATGAGCGCCAAAAGCATGTATATGCTTTACTTCACCAAACGTATCACAAACAGCTTTAACAAGGTTTGGTCCATTGTCCGCACTATAGCTGTGAGACGTTATATATTCAATGAATATTCCATTTCAATAATATTTTTACATTCACATTGTAAATTTCACTTGTATGACGGTCTGTGAAGTTCCAGTGATGCCAAGGGTTAGAGATTTTAACCTTGTATCTCTAAAAATGATAGTAATACCCAAAACAACTTGTGTATTGTTTCAGTCCATATATCAGCTGTTATGTATAGTAGGATGCATTTTCCAATTTCTCCTAACGATTCTTGAATGACTTTATATTTACGATCAACACACATCTGTTACTCGCTCTATGTAAGGAGCTGGTGTGTGGAGCAACAACATTCATAAATGTTGAACCCAGTTTTTCTGTTGTACTCAGACGCATGTCATCTTTGACTATCATAAATATCAAAGCGTTGTGATATCACATTTGTTTTACCTGATTGAAATGAAGCTATTGTTTTCATAATTGTATCTATTTAGGTTGAAATTACTTGTAGAAGATGTTGAAGCGTACGCTGCATAGCGTTTCCATGTCAGATTGTCAAGTATTTTAACAGATCATCGAACATAATGTCTCTCAGCACAGTGGGCCAAGCACAGATCCTGAGGGCATCCACGCGTGGGCAACTTTTGTGACTGAGCCGGGTTCCCCATGATAGGCTAACTGCACGATCGTGGAGAATTTGTGCATAATTTGTAGATATTTTTAGCACAGTTTCGTGACTTCAGTCCTTCGAGGACTAAAGACCTGAGCTATCGAAGAGCAATGCAACCACGTACGTTTCTGTGGACTTTTGCATCGCTCTTTGACTATCAGTATTGCATCTACCGTTGATCGCTATTCCATAAATCCGTATTGGTGATCTGTAATGTTTTCTGTTTAAGGATGCTCGTTGAAAGACAAATTTTTTAAGTCTTCCGAAGATTTGCCTAGTACTGATAGAAGACATATAGGTTCGATATGATTTGGATCTGCTACATCTGTCGGGACTCTTTGAGAGCATACGATACCCTATCCGAACTATGGGCGAGGCAGTTCGAAACTTCAGAGCAGACACTACGCTTGCACAATGGATCATGAACTTACTCGTCAATAGAACGGCCATCGCTCATTGAAGGGTACGGAGGTTCGAGCTGCAGTTGCCCGGGGGCAGTCCGCAGGGAGGTGTGCTATCTCCCCTGCTACGGACCCTGGTAGTGAGGGAACTCTTACGAACTCACGGGAGCTTAGGGTCGATCTTCGCCAAAAACTGAACTGGTCTTATTTACAAGAGACTTTATAACAATTAAATTTGTTATAAACAATTAAAAACTGATCCTTTGCAACATTTTTCAGTTCCTCCAACGCATAATTTTGTTCTTTTACTAAAACAAATTCACAAAACTGTGTAATATGAACAAAAACCTACTCTTTTTGTTTATAACAATTTAATTGTCATAAACAATTGAACACGGGTTCCCATGCAAGATATTTGAGGTCTTCTAACGCGTAATTTTTTCGTCTTCTGGGAAAATGTTACCAACTGTGTTACATAAATTAGGACATATACTCCGTCTGTTATAACAATTAAATACGTTATGAACAATTGAAAACGAGATCTATTGATAAATTTAAGTTCTTCCAACGTGGTTGTACACATTATGCGGACACAAATGGCGGGTATCTGCCTAGTAATTTATAAAACTGGAATTAAAAAAAACTAATAGATACTTCTATAATTTTTTTCTAAAAACACTATATAAACACACATTGAAAAATCGCAAACTCATAAACGTGTGCAAAAAGTTTTCTAAGAAGAATGACTTTGATCTTAGTAAATAAATATATTTTAGTTCCTGAATACCAATGTCAAAAGAAACTTCTTTTTATAGTGCAAGATTTGCAACAACTGCGAAAATTGATAATAAAGAAAAATGTTTATTAAAGATTGACAGCAATTAATTAAAATGAAAGTATCCGTGCGGTCAACTCAAGTCTCAGTCAAAAACTAGAGATAAACGAACTCTCCCCTCGTTGCTATAAACAATCTAATCGTCAAGCAATCGTCGTTACCTAACAAACTGTCGTTAGTCTAATAGTCATTAGATGGTGACATACAAATATTTTACACTTCTCCCGATCTTCTAAAAATTGCCACCTGACAATTCCTGGTACAAAAATATTAGATAAGGCTGAAATAAATAACATGAAAAATCTAAAATTAAATTTATAATTCGAAATTATGAAAATCAAATTGTTAATCATTCAGCCTAGATTCCATATTGCCCGCTTCTCAACTCTGCCTGCTAAAAAATAATGGAACAAATTATTCCGGAGGGAAACAAATCCTGCGGCGGTAAAACCTCGAAAACAGGCCAAAATAATATAAATTAACTAATAACGTGATTCTATACAATTAAGAGATCCTTAAAAACTAATCGTCCGTAAGTCGAATTAAAAATTGAAAATCTAAATTTCATCTTCAATTCTTTTTAGGAAATGCCAAGAACTGGAAGGTCATGGAACTAAACAAAATAAAAGTTCCTCACAGAATCAAAGTTCTTTAAAAATTTCATTTTCAATCATGAATTCAATGTTCAATTAATAATTAGGTTAAATGGTCACATTTCATAGAGTCAATTCTCCAATAAATTTCGACTTCGCATCCTTTTAAATAAATCCGACTCTCAAATAAATGATTCAATATCATTAAAACAATCGATTTAATTCCACCTTGCGCAAGGAATTTTCAAAAATAAGTTTAATAGCTTCTGCTCACTGTGCAAACTAAATTCTTAAAAATTGGGCTCACAGTTACGCATACTATTCGAACAACACTGATAGGATACCATGGACATCTAGTACCTCACTTGCTTCACTTTGCCAATAAATGAAGAAAGGATTCCGGTACAATGACTCCACCGTGTATGTCCTTAAGTAACTCCACGAGAACGCTCTAGGACTGACATTGTGAATTAAATCAACAATCAAATGATCAATGAGAGCCAACGTTCTCAGACTGAAAGTTACAAAAACCTGAATTCAACAGAAATAGGAATCCAGAAAGAATCAACAATGATTCATTATCATCATACAAAGCGAGTCTAATCATACAATAACTTAAAAACGACCATTCAAGATTTTCTGAAATTTGAAACACGACATCTTCAAGTAGATTTCGATGCATAAAGATTTTCCAAAAATAACTAAAACTTGAGGCGATTTCCTTCACTTTAAAGTAAAATGGATCGAATCTATGGATTTAATCTAAAATAATCGCGAAGCTAACGAACTATAATTAACCGACGAAGTTGAGACCGATCCAACCAAATTATTAGAACTATTTTCTAAATTATGAATTTCTGAATTATTATCATCATTGTTATTACTATTAATAGTAGTAATTAAGTTCTTATCTCTAATGCTAGAAATTCTTCATTGGTCCCCTCTTCGACACAAACGGCAAATTGAGTCCTTCTTCCGGCTCGAGTTTGCCTACGGCTTAGATTCTTTGGCATGATTTTTTAAGTATTCTTCAAAATTCACGAACAAAATATTCGGGGCACGCGAAACGAACCACTTTCTGACACCAATGTAAAATAAGACCAAACAACAACTTCGGAAAATAAAATGATAAAGGAAAAGTTTATTAAAGAATGACAGCAATCAATTAAAATGGAAGTATCCGTGCGGTCAACTCAAGTATCAGTCAAAAACTGAAGATAAACAAGCTCTCCCCTCGTTGCTATAAACAACCTAATCGTCAAGCAATCGTCGTCAACTTAACAAGCTGTCGTTAGTCTAATAATCATTAGATAGCGACATACAAATATCTTACAATATTTATTCTCAATTACGATTAAAATTATATTTTTCTATTGAACTTTTTCTGAAGGCAAATATTTCTCTGGCTGCTCTCTAAGAAGAAATTAGTAACTATAAACCAATTCCAAATGAATATTTATCATTTGTAGCATTGCTCAGTGATGCTATAGAAAATGGTAAAATTTCACCGGATAAAACAGGGTTTTGTGAGTAATGATCTTACAGTTTCTGATAAAAATAATTGATTTGTGGACAGAAATGATTTACCAATACATCTTATTCAAGTAAGAACAAAGAAGATTATGATAAGGTCAGAATAATGAACATAATTATTTCCAATTTCAGGATAACTTTATCAATCTTCCTATACAGTAATCATCAAAGGTAAAAAAAGAATTCCGAACTACGTATGCAAGAGTTAACCGTGACTATCATTTTGATTGGTCTAAACGAGGCTTTGACAATAAGATGGAAAAAGAATCTGTTACCGGAGCGTAGTTAAAACAAAATTATTAGCTGCAGGTACCTTCAGCACAGCATGTGCTATGGTGTTCGCTGTGAGCATGATACTTCAGACCATAACTGTACCAAGAATTGGAGAGGAAGCTCGAAAGCTATAGAAGCGGCCATGGCTGTTAAGCAAATGGTAGAAAATCCTGATTTTCATAAATCTCATGTTCTCGTTGGTACACTTATAGGTAATGATGATTTATCTACATATGCTGCTGTGCAGCCAAAAATCTTCTCACGTCATTATTAAATTATCTGCTTCTAACCCATGTTAGAAAAAAATTTACTGGACAACTACATGACATTGCGAGAGTATATAAAATTTAAAAAAAATCTAATGTCATTCCATATCTACAGAAGTGTTTCAATTATGCACTTGATCAGACCAAACATGACTCAAAGGCTACTTCACTCGTTCTTTTTAGTATTGCCGATCATGTGTTTGGAGACCATGAAAAATATGAAACATGGTGTCAAGCAAAAGACTTTATGATAAAAACATAATTTCTAAGTTGCATTTTAACTTTTATATCTTTACAAATGACAATATTCTGTCTCTTCTTTGAAGTATTATATCTAAAAAAATTTTCCTGGGTACAATAGACGAGCCACCTTTAATGCCATTACAGGCTTCACATTCGTTTCTTGATCTTTCTTTTATCTCATCAGTTGCACTATGAAGGGACCTTTCTCAGTTTTTTCATATTGGAAACGTTTTTTTGACTTCGATTTTGATACTTTTATTTGTTGTTCAACAACACCTCGCTCTTTTTATTGGTTTTGTACCCTGCTTGTTTACATTCTTATACTTTCTGAGATTGTTAGAGTTTATTGAATTGAGATTTATAGTCCAGTCATATTAGATTTTGAATCGGGAAATCTTGAAATGGATGTAATTTCAATAGAATATTTGTAAGGAATGTAGAATTAGTTTTCCCTAAAAAAAGTGAGCTCCGACACCGGGCAAGGGTTGAAATCACCCTTTAAACGCTTTCTTATGCATTTTTTCATGTTTGTTCTCATTTTTTTCGAGAACTATAACAGATATAAAAAAATATTCTAAACAAAAGTTGTAGCGGCTACAATTTTACATAAAAAAGTCTGCATCTTCGCAACCTTACCTGTAACAGGTAAAAAGTCATTGACCTCTAAAGGTTGGAAAAATTCAAAACAATGAAAATATTGAACACTCTTTGGGCGCGATACTGCTGTGAGAAAAACAAAGCGATATGTCAGCGCTTGTCACACTCATTGCGAGTATTTTATCATAATAAACGTGCCTAAACGAAACACAACGTAAACAAAACCCATAGAATAGACAAGGAGGGTTATGTTTATGTATTCAAAGTATAGGAAAGGATAGCTGACGTCACAAAGTCAGCATTTGTAAGACTTTAAAGAAAACTGAGTGATCACCAGCATTGTATAGAGTAATCACCCTAAGTGACATAAAAAAAAATTGCAAAATTAAATAGCATCAATCGATAAAGTTTTTAATGCTGAGTCGATTAATGATATATACTTTTTTGATTTTTTTTTTAACGATACATGAGGTAACTGGGGTAGAATGAAAATAATAATAAAAAACTATTTGCAAGTTTGTTTTAATCGATTCTGTTTTTTAAGCAGTTGCTTTTTAAGAGTGAGCTCAAGTTGATTGAAGTTAACTTGAGCTCACTCTGCAAATAGTTTTTAACTTCCCAGTGGGAAGTTATAGTAATGGGTCTGATTTTGCGAATCGCTAATTTTGACATATCTCCACGTTTTAAGGTCCCCAGAGTGACTGTGTGAAGTTGGCGGCCAAAGTGGGGAAAAAAATTCTTTAAAAATAGCAAATTATAGCAAAAAATGCGTACATTATTGTACCCTAACTATTTTTTTTTGTACCTTTTGCGTTTGGAAGATATTTCGGAAAATATGTTTTTTCGAAAAAAAAAGCATTTTCTCAAAATTTTTTTGGCATTAAAAGGGTGCAAACGATTGTACCCTTAAAGAACATGATTGTACCGTTAGAAAAATTCTAGAATTATTGACTAAGCGGTAAATGATTAACAGGGAACAAGTTAACTGCATCAAAACTACGTGTCTATTGGAGAATTCCGGATACATTGACCCGTTAATGACAGAAAGCGGGAAGAATATAGTTGTACCATATCTACTCACATAGACGAATACTGTACTGGGTCTAAACAGTCCATTAATTATAGATATTAAATGAATCAGTCTAATTGTAGTTAAACCATAATAATCGTGGAATTATTGATAACGTATTTTTGCTGGGGAAGTAAAAGGTTTAAATCTAGTACTGCATCATCTCCTACGGAACAGTAAAATTATGCTGATTCAGAAAACTTTGTACAAACACCATGTTTTTCGAAAAAAGCCTTATCGCACATCGATAACAGGAAAGAAAGGACATCAAAAACTTATTTTCTGAACAAAAGTACAAGTTTCAAATCCAATTTGTTTTGTCTATTACTAGCAACAAACATCCTACTACTTGAGTATACTAGTACGAACGTACATACTCATCGACATAGCTCAGATGCAGTTAAATTGAAAAAATTAAGACGATTGATGATAAATTGTTTATTTAAGAAGTGACAGGTTTATGCGTCGCCCTTTCTTGTCTGCTAACAAAACTAAACATTGTACCTCCTCTAAATAGCGAGTACAAACATAAATTCTCATTGAAACGGCCGTGTTACACTTCCATAATAGAACAAAATGCAATTGTCGATTGCACATTTTCAGAATGAATGTGCACTATTCAGACGAAATTTTTTTCGTCTACTAACGATCACAAACGTTGTACGATTCAAAGGCATTTGGTACAAACGTTATTACTCATTGACATAGCCTAAATGCAGTTCAACCGAGAGAAAGATGAAAACTGTTGACAATTGATTGTTTACTGAAAACTATATAGATAACGCCTTTCGCTTACACATCTACTAACAAAATTAAACATTGTACCTCATCTAAATAGCTAGTACAAACATAAATTATTATCAAAACGGCCTTACTACACTTCCATAATGAAAAAAAATGCAATTGTCGATAGCCCAGTTTCGGAATGAATGTGCACTATTCAGACGAATTTTTTTTTCGTTTACTAACGATTACAATTATTGTACGATTTGGAGGCAACCTTATCACACCCCTATCGGTGATCGGTATCGAAATAGAAATCGCTTATGAAAGTACACCATTCAAAATTGTATGTTACGGGAGATTCGAACTTATGACCTCTAGTTTCGTAGTAACGTCCGTCGCCTAAACCGACTCGGCTATCGGCTTATTGAGATATGTTTCACTATTTTCATTATTTGAGCGTATATATGTATATAGTTTTCTGAATTACTAATATCAATCATACATGCAATTCAAATAGGAAAATAATAAAGTACTTCATTACATAACTGAGAAAAATGTATGTATAAAAAATATTTCTTTTACAAATATAATATATTTGTATACAAGTTTATGCCAATATAGAAAATTAAAGTTGTATGAAAGTAGTTTATTTATATTTAATGAGGGCAAAATATCTGAAAGTATTTTTGTTTTTAAAATGATTTAATTATAAAGTTTGGAAAAAATATTGATAATTATTATTAGTCTTCATTGTGAAACTTACATATGTTAACATATGTTTCTAATAGTTTACTGATTTAAATAAGTCAATTTTCTATTAATATAACCATATATAATAATAATTACGCCAGGATGTAATTAGGCTGATTGAGAACTTTTCTATAACAATTACGATAAGGTAATCACAGCAGCTACTGATCGGGATGAATAGGATTTTCCCTAGAAAAGTTTTATATGTGTTGCAGCTTGGAAATAACTATGGAAGTTGAACCCTATCAGTTTTAAACTAGTAGTGAACTAGTCTAAAACTTGCTGTAGTACCTTATATATGAAAAAACTCTATTATGTTACTGATTCCCAACATCGCTAATACGGATAAAGTTGATGAATTTAGGCTTATCAATACATTACTTATAATTGAAGAGGTAGTAGAGGAAGTAGCAGAAAATCAATTATTAGAGTTTTTTGATAGAAATAACATTCTTGAAAGTCAACAGTGAGGATTCAGAAGCAAGCATTTGTGTGAACCTTACTTAATGATGTCTTAAGTAGATGGAGGAGGGTTTTTGATAAGGGTGGTATGGTTAGAGTTTTTTTTAATGATTTTGAATAGGTATTTAATACGATTAATAGGAAGATTCTTCTAGAAGAAATGTTTAATTACGGTATAAGGGGTAATGTCTTTAAATGATTTAGTTCATATCTTGAGAATAGGACTCAATAGACTAAAATTAATAATATGTTATCAGATAAGCAAAGAGTATTACATGCTGTACCTCTAGGGTCCATGTTAGGACGTTTGTTATTCATTTTGTATATCAATGATGTAATTGAGAAATCAAGATCTGATGGTTGTGAGTGCAGGTTGTTTGCTGATGATCTGATAATTGCTAAGAGTGATAGTTATGCTAAGAACATTAAATCATATTCAAATAAAAGTCTAGTCGTGTGAAGTAAATAGATGAAACCAAATTCTTCAATAACTAATATTAAGAAGACTGTGTTTATGTTAATATGTGATTATCGGCTACTAACAGTTACAAACATTTTACCATCTTGAGGCAACTGGTACAAACGCTCATACTCATCGAAACAGCCTGAATGCTGTTCATTAAAAAAAAATATCGGAACTATTGACAATTAATTGTTTCTGAAGGCATATAAAGTTTATGACCCGTATTCTCATATCTATTAACAAAATTAGACATTGTACCTTCTTAATGTAGTTGGTACAAACATAAACATAAAACGTCTTCGATCGCTTATTATTTCAATGAAAGTGTACGTTCAAAATCAGTTTTGTATCCTCTACCAACAGTTACAGACATTATACAATCTTGAGACAACTGGTAGATACGTACATTCTTTTTGAGCAGCTCCATTTTAGTTTAATTGAAAAAAATGCTGGAACTGTTGATAATTTCCTGTGTTCAAAAAAGTATAGGATTCATGCTTCGTATTTTCGTGTTTACTAACAAAATTTAACACTATCCTGTCTTTAAGTAGTTAGTACAAACATTGGTACTGTAATGCGGTAAATCGTTAATAGCTTAATGAAACTGCAGACTTTAAAAACAGTTTTTTCTTGACTATTAGCAGTAACAACTATTCTATTATCATAAAACAGCTAATACAAACATTGATGCTTATTGAAACAGCATAATTGAAGTTTGATCATAAGAAATGAAAATTATTATTCGTTTAGTTTTTGAAAAAAAATGCTGGGTTCAAGTTTAGTTTTGTTTTTTTCACTAACATAAACTGAAATTGTACTATTCTAAATTAGCTGGTACATTTTTTGAATTCCCACTGAAAAAGCATAGTTAATGTTAAATCGTAACAATATAGAAACTATTGATTGCTTTCTTTAAAGGTTCGACAAGATATACATCTGTTTTTTGATTCTCTGCCTACAAAAACTCATATCGTTACTTTCTCTAACACAGGGTACAAACATTATTGTTCATTCAAACATCATGTTTGGATTGTAAGCGGGAAAGTAGACACTGATCATTAACCGTCTTTAAAAAATGGTGGCTCCGTTCGAAATCTTTATTTGGTATGATGTTCTTCATGGTCTTAGACTTTTTTAGTCTTCTTTGGGACATACACTTGGATGTATGCCTCTAAGAGTGTTTTTTAAATTATTTTTTCCGCGATTTATTATGACAATGTGCTTTTTATGTTTTTTACGAAATCTCTTTTTTACCATCTGGCGCTTTTTTATTCCGGAAGTACTGTCAGTCAGATCAATTTTACCATCCAATACTGAATTGTAGGTTAGAATGTTAGTAAGTATAGAGGATTTTTCTTTTATCGATATCAATGTTGAAACACGTGTCAGATGTAAACATTGAACTTCTAAGATTCAAAACACAGCAATGCGTAATATGATCCTCGTGGCAATCCTATAGTGAACGTTTTTCTTTTATTATTTGATTTTCTAAGAACATCAGTTTTAAAATTTCTGTAACAGAGAACGGTATTTTTCTTAAAGCCTTATATGAGAAATAAGATTTTCATCAATTATCAACATTTAACGTTCACAGACTTGCTAAGATTTTTGTGATTGTTACTTCGTATGGTTAATTTCAAGGTAATGATTGCTAAATATAGTTCTCGTGTTCTTCAAAATATATAATTCTTTAAGATCAATTTATTCGACTCATTTTCACACACATTTAAAGTTAATTCTATTTCAGGTTATTTGATAAATGTGAATAATTTCATTTATGCCTCCTGAAGCTAAAGTTAGTGCAGATGAAATTTTTGAAAAACTTAAAGATTTGAAATTTATGGCCTCTACTGATAAATTTTTTCCTAAAAGCCATCTTGTGTGGGTGGAGGCATCGAAGAAGCTGAACAACCGCATGACAGCAATACACATTTATATAGTGATAACTAGAGATCGACATGACTTGTGTAAACGCTTATGTGGGATTTCGTCACCTGTTCTTCAAAATAACAACGAAAACAAAAAAAAAAATTTAATTAAGTGTTCTAAAAAATCCGAACGTGTTAGCGTTAAGCGTGTACGTGTAGCTCAATCTACACCTGTAGTAAAAAGACTTCGTAACAGACTTATTGTAAAAAATAAAGCATTACAAGAGGTTGAAGAAGAACTACAAGATGAAAAAATAGTGACACCACATAGTGTGGATAATGAGGAACTGCAAGCAATGCGGAGGATTTCCGCAATGTCAGAACACCCGGATTACACTAGTTGTTTGATAGACTTTTCTGTGTCAAAGCTATATGTGATGTATTGGTTTCCTGAGCAGATTGATTTCTATAAAGACTTTTGTAGGATTGAAAAATTCTCGACTATAAACATAACGGGCGTCAAATTTGATAATTCTTGTGGCGAAAAGCTTGTCGTCTATCAAGCTCTAACATTTTCCAATAACAATGTTTTACCATTATTTCAAATGATATCAATTAAACATGATTGGTATCTTTTAACATATTGGATTGGAAAATGGATTAGATCAAGTTTGAAAAAACCGCATCAAGTGATTGTAGATTTTTCCATGGAACTGATAGAAGCATGTCTTGATGTATTCAATAACTGCTCAACAACTGAATATTTATCATATTCATATGAAGTGTTAGCTGATAATAAGCCAATCAACCCTGATTTCACCGTTATTTGTATAAGCACAGAAATAATCATGAATATAGTTGCTAGCTGGCCCTGTTTTGAGCAAGAGAACGAAGAGTGTAGAAATTTTTATGTTTCCAAAACAACTAGTTTCAGTATTTTCAAGAAAATTGTAATGTCAATATTAATGATATGCCAAACACCAGTTATAGGATCAAATAAAAAAGAATTTACACGGAACAAAACTTTTATTGAAAAAGAAATATCTAAAAATCATCTAAATAATGTTACAGATTTCATACAAGAAGAAATTATCGTTACAAATTTGAAGTGTGAAGCATTCAATATCAAAAACTTTCTTTCAAACATTGATACAACAGAAAAGTATTGCAACCATAAAATTGACAACGCTTTCTTTAATCTCAAATTTAAAAAATCTTTTATTGATCTACTTCAGCTCTTTCCTTTGTGGACTGCTTTGATGCCAGCTGCTCACCAAAAATTATCTAAAAAGCCTCAGAAATCATTCACAAGTATAGACCAAATTTTTACCAATACCAAAAAGTTTTTTATTGATAACATAGAGTTGAACGATTGTGATAAAGGAGTGTTTGCAATGACTGAGAAAGTGTTAAAATTACACCTCGACTTGATCTCCACTACTATCCAACGACGAATGAAAACACCAGATAATTCAAGCTTCTTAGATGACAAAGAATTTCGTCCAAATTATAATTATAAAGAACTTGCAGAGCAAATAGAAACCATAGATTTAAATGAAATCATCTTAAAGACGCGAATGATAAAAAATGGTAACAGTGATCCAATATCAATAAGACATGGAAAAACAATCACGCTTAAAAAGACATGTGGGTTTGATGCATTATTACATTGCCTACAGACAGCAGTGCAGAATAATTTAAACTACAAGAATTATGCAATGACATCACAAACAGAAATTTATTATACATTGCGAAACTTTTTAAGTGGAGATAATGCAGAAGTTTATAAACAGCGAGCAAACATTTTGTTAGACATTTTAGGTTGTAATAAACTCTCCAGATCAAAAAAGCTTGATTGTGAAACGAATCTAGCCTTCTTAGTCAAAGGAGTTATGAAGAAAAATCCATCAATAATTGAGACAATGACATGTTCTAAGTGCAATATCATACAGTCTATAGAAAAATCTATCATCCAAATGGCGATCGAATTTGATACTCAAGAAGAGTTAAGTTCTGAAAATGTAAAGGAACATATTGAAAATTATATGATGAATAATTATTTGAAATGCCAAACATGTAACGTAGAAAATCTATCAACCATTTCTGCTCAAGAACATCTCATTCTTGATGTCCAGCTACAGTTAAGGTGTATAA
>NW_023276629.1:0-121195 GCF_013357705.1 Chelonus insularis | reverse complement strand
ACTTATCTCAAATCAACTTGCCTTGCTGTATTCATTAATAAAAATGAAAAATAACTTTAATCAAACGTCTATATTTAGTACTTATAGAATTTGTAATAAATAATCGAACTCGAAATCATCACGAAAAATTTGAGTTGTTATACCGTAAATACGAGCTTTATTTGAACTAAAGTAACCGACGAAAGAAAACAAATTTTCAAAAAACATTTATTGTTATCTATTGCTATTTCGTGTAAAGTTAATTTACCACGGCGATTCCTCGATATCGTAGGTTTTTAATTTTTTTTTTAAATTAATAATATCTAATCTAATATGAAAAATTATCGAAAAAAGCAAGTGAAATCCGCCAAAAACAGATATCGTTCGTGATAAAAATGTCATAAGACGTGGCCCAATCTTTATAAGAATTATAACCGGAAATCTTTTATCAATAGAGAACATTACAAAAATTGGGCCACGTCTTATGACATTTCTTTCAACTAACTACTTTTTCAAACTAAATAAAAATTGATTGCAAAAAAAAATTTATCGTAAATTTTCACCTACAAAATTACCCTTTAAATTATTTCAAGAAAATTCGAAATAGTATTTTTTCACACAATTTATCGAAAGTAAAGAAAAAAAACACTCAATTTTATTGAAGACATGGCACTCCATTTGATTTCAAACTCTTTTGAAATAATTATTTAAAAATGAGAATTTGGTTATTTGCACAGTCATTTGGGACGTGTACATGACGCAAAGTTTTACTTTCATCCGATGATGGCAGTTTCAGTAGGTTACTTCGAACATTTGAAGAAAAATTCTGAATAAGATTTATGCTATCAAATGTTTATTAATATTTTGATCAAACATTCGATCTAAAAATGTTCATCATTGTCCGGGAATATTTCGTCGAGGATATTTTGTCCGCGGACCAAAACGCCTATTACCAAGGCGAGGTACTCAAATGAAATGTCCTTCTTAGGATAGAGAAACAAGGATGCTCTAATCCTTCTTCTAAAAATGTTTAATATCAACTTCCCTTTCGATAAATTACTCACTAAGTGTAATGAGCTGAACTTCTACCTATCACAAACCTTCTAGTCTTTCACTATGGCCTCTACGTCACAATTAAGTGTATTGCAGTGGAATACCAGAGGCGTTTCTAACAAATCTAGTAATCTTGCTCAAATAGCCTTTGGGTGCGACGTTATCTTAATTTCTGAATCATGGTTGACACCCTCCACTAACTTTTCAATTCAGGGTTTTAACATTGTTAGATTGGGCCGGTGTGGTAGAGGTGGTGGTGGTCTAGTTACTGCTATCGCATGCCACCTGCCTTACCGGCGCATTGACTATATCTTTTCCGTTCCAAATTCCCTCGATACCTTGGCGATTTCTCTTCTATCGCCTGAAGGTAATCTACCTATTGTCAATGTGTACAAGGCTCCTAATGCATCGATTAGCAGTGCGTAGTGGCCATGTCTCTTTGAAACAATGGGAGGATTCTCCGGTAAATTTGTAGGGGGTGACTTTAATTGTCATTATTCTAGCTGAGGCTGTGCATCGACCTGCTTTGGTGGTGTTTCTCTAGTCAATGCTCTAGAAAATTCTGACCTTTTGCTACTTAATGACAGAAGTCCTACTTGGAGCCCGCGTCCTAACCAAGAGTCTCCCGCAATTGATCTGTCCTTGATCTCACCAAATTTATTTGCTCTTAACTCCTGGAAAACCTTAGTGAATCGAATGGGAAGTCATCACTTTCCCATTGATATTAATGTTGACACTCTGGTGAATACTCAATCCTTTTTCTTTCACAAAATAAACTTTAAAAAATTTAGTTGGAGCAAATTCTATCTCTCTCTTGAAACCTATGAGTCTTTTTTAGTCCCTGAGGGTGATTTAGGCCCTCCTAGCCATATGTATAAAAACTTATTGCGAATCTGAAAGGATTGCCTCTTTGACTCCGGCGGTAGGTCCTTTCCTGTTTTTCCTGCTTCACCTATTACAAATCTTACTTTTGCAAAACGCAATAAGACAGCATCCCCCTCGCCGTGGTGGAATGGGGAATGCTCAAATATTTCAGATCTTAGGTTCTAATTTTACTCCGACTACTTACACAATCCCACTTGGGTAGCATATGTGCAATGGCTCCTCCTTCATCGGGAGACTTGGAACAGCAGGAATTACATTTCAAATTTGTAAACAATATGTGTCCTCCTGTTGATCCTTCCGTGTTGCTTGCAGTTTTCCCTACTCATATTTAACTCTCTTTTTCATCTTCTTCCATTCCTGTTAATTCTCTCAATAGTTCTTTTTCTAAGTCTAAATTCAAAAATGCTCTTGATAATAGCAAAAAACTTCATCTCCCGGTCTTGATGGCATTGATCACAATCTGATTCTTAAACTTCCTGAATCTTACAAGGACCACTTCCTACACATTTACAATTGCCTTTTTCAATCACATACCCTCTCTCTTTCGTGGAACAATTTCATTGTCTTTTTACTTCCTAAGCCTGAAAAAGGCAAATATCGTCCTATATGTTTGGCATCGTGCCTATTGAAACTCATAAAGAGAATCGTTGTCAATCGAGTAAATTGATGGTTAGAGCACTTCCACATTCTTCCCCGCTCAAAATATACGTTTCGTAGAAAGAGATCTTGTGTAGACAATCGGTCAATCTTAACTTCACGCATTCTAATAGGTTTTGTTGAAAGAAAATTTATCCTAGCAGTGTTTCTTGATATCAAGTCTGCATTCGATAATAATGATCTCAGTTTTCTAGTTGAGATTTTGGCCTCTATAGATCTTCCAGAAAACTACTGCCACTTTTACTTTAATTTACTCGTCTTGAGACGCCTTTTTTTTTGGTTGGTGGATCCCTGACTGTTCCTCGGTTGGTTAATAAAGGTTCAGGTCAAGGTCTAGTCTCCAATCCTACTCTTTTCAATTTATATATCTCTAAGCTTGAATCTGTGATTGAGCCTGACTGAAATGTGATCCAATTTGCTGATGACATATGTATTACTTCTTCCCATCATGTCTATGACGTGGCTCTTGAATCGCTCTAGCTTTCCGTAGATGGTGTGAGCAAATATCTTGCCGATCTAAAGATGGCTCTTACTCCAAACAAATTTAAGCTGGTCATTTTTACTAGAAGAAATATTCCGCCTCAACCTTGTCCGCTACTGATAAATAATACCTCCATAGAAATCACCAATTCAGTTACTTTTCTTGGAATCACCCTCGCTAGTAGACTTTCTTCCAATGCACATACCGCGAATCTAGTTCAAAAATGCAATAAACTAATATCAGTTATGAAAGCCCTTAGATCCACAGGTGCTGACCTTATCATCCTTTTAAACTTTTATAGAGCCACAATTAGAAGTGTTAGAGAGTATGGTTGTCATGTGCATCCTCCTAGTAACACTCAGTTACTTAGTAAACTCTCGCGTATCCAATTTAAAGCCATAAGGCTAGCTATTGGCTTAAGACAAAACTCTCCCACCAATGTGGTTCTATCTGAGGCAGGAGAGTTTCTCCTCTCCATCAGATTTAGTCAGCTAGCCTCGAGGTATATTTTACGTACCCTTGCTCTTGAAGGGCATCCCCTCCTGGATCTCCTACACCATCTCCAATGTACGGCTACTCAAAAGCCCACACTGATGCTGTTCTTCCCTATATTATCTCTGCCATACCACCAGTTTTCAAAGCATATTACAGGTTTAAAAAATACTCCAGTCTCGTTTACTCTCCGGTGAGTGCCACTCCATATGAATATCCTCTAGAAGTGATACAGCTCACCCCAGATATAGATTTACACTTTGGCTAACAGTTCAACATATCACCTCCCTCTTCTACAACTCTTTTGTCTGAAAACCATGGTAACTCTTGGACCCTTCAAATATATCTTTAACTCTGGTTCCCTGCACTCTAATTACATAATCTACCAAATCGAAGACCTGATTCTTACTCTGACTACCCAACAATCCTCTATAAAAATAGCTTGGATTTCTGCACTGAGGGCAGAAAGTGTCCATGAAAATAAAGCATCCATTACTTTAATAATTATAGCAATTCCACGCTAAAACCCTGGTTTCTTACTCTTAAATTAACCAGACCTACTATTGTCATGACTTCTCGATTGAAAACAAATCATTACAGCCTCAATACTAGTTTGTTCAGAAAGAATATAGTATCATCTCCTGCCTGCTCTTGTGTTCAAAACCTCGAGGACATCAATCACGTCCTTTGGTGGTGTCCTTTATATAATGCTCACAGGAAAGCCCTGTACATCTCCCTTAAAAGTCTCAACCTCAACCCCCCCCCCTGTGATATTTTTCCTCTCCTAATTAAGCCATCCCCTAACCTTCTCTATGTCCTCTTCAACTCCATGAAGAAAATAGGGCGCAGTGTTTAAAGAAATTTAAAACTCATAAATCTCGCGCTTCCGTTAGTTCGGATAACGGCCGTAAAGTGCAACAGCGCTGGTGCCTAGAATAGAAAGATAGATAGAATTTGTATAGAACACGGTAGTGCCTCGTCGTGACGTAAGAGCAAGATGGCGATTTATACTTACTGCTTCATTCATAATATACGACATTGAGTGGGACCAAGGTAGGTTAAAGGGGAACAACAAGAAAAAGCGAACATCAACAAATTAACCATTATATTAACAAATGTTAATAATGTTAATTCGTTAATAAATTAAAAATTCGATGAACATAAAATGCGTTTTTCAACTTATTTTAATGAATTAGTACATTTTCTTGAGCATTTTTCTTAAAAGAAGCCGCTGTAAAAATTATTGTGTTGAGTGGCTATACTCTCTAAAAATGAAATAGTGAAAATAATAAAATACACCGTAGAATCAGTGAATATCATATAACTGATTTGAACAGTGGTTGAATTTACACTGCAGAATCATAAACGTTCTTATTTAGAACGGTCCAATAGTTTCTTATAAGAATAGTTGGTATGTTGACGGAAATTATTTACCAATAAGTTCTTATTCAATTTGATGGCATTCGTTCTAATAGAATCGTACAGAATCAGACAGAGAATCGAATGGCATCATTAACTGATAAATTCTTATAGCATCTTATGAAATACAGTCTTAAAATTTCTTTTAAAAATAGTTGAGATGTTAATAAAAATCATTTACTAATAAGAATTCATTGATTTCCTACAGAACTTGTTCTAATGTTCTCCTTTTAAATAACATAAAATCCTATCATGGGAAATAGAGATAATGATAGAATTTCTAAGTTGCATTTTAGCTGTCATACCTTTACAAATGAAAATTATTTCATTTCTGCTCAGAAATACTTGCTAAGAAGCAAACTCAATTTATGTTTAAATTATTCCAAATTTTTAACTCAAATAGATTAGGCGAAAGTCATGATTCCATGTTTTAGAATAGCGCAGTCGGCAGCGTACTGGACTGTGTAGACCCGAGGATTCCAGGATCGAATCTCACCATCAGCAGGATTTTTCCGGACAAAGTTTCTAATAAATTTTATTTCAGGTATATATTTGAACAACAAATCCGTATGAATAAGAAACGTCCAGAGCGAATTTAAATTTTCCTCATTTAAACTGATTTTCTTTTGTGGTAAGAAGATAAATTCCGATAAAAATCGATAGAAAACATGCTTATAGATTCTTATACAAAGCGATTAGAATATTTTCGATAATGTCTTATGTATTTCGATAAATAACGATACAAAAGTTTCTTATAGATTCTCATAAAGTTATGAGAATAAATCAGAAAATTGTATCAGAAATATCACTTGTTTTATAAGAATTTATAAGAAAATGTCTTATGGATACTTATAAAATGTGTGATATTTCTGATGCAATTTTCCGATTTATTCTTATAAAGTTTTTTCAAAAGATTTTATCGGAATGTTTGACTAGGGTATAATCAATAATAATTATCAATCTAATTAATATAATTATAATCAATCGATCATTAAATGAAATAGTAATGAATTAATTTATTGTAGGAAAACTTTGAATAAGTAAAATAACTTATATTTAGACTCAATCATCGATTCTGTATGATTATTATGTAAACAGGATAACAGACGAGAATATTTGAAAATTTTAAACTATAAAATTGTAAGAGTATTCTCATTACCGTACTCAAAATCGACTCTGCATTATTTACACAACAGATTTAAAAAAAACTTAAACATTCATAAGATTTGAAATTAGGTCAAAAAAACTGGTTGCTTATCGGACTGATTTGAATTTTGTGCAAAAATAATACACTGATAATTTTGTATGAAAATGACGTTAATACATGAACGGTTTAAAAAAATGCTGTAACAGTGATTCTTCATTCTGATCGACTCCCCGTATTTGGGTATATACATCTCAAAAATGATGTTGACATACTTTCATGATTGTTAAACAAAGATTTATTCTTCTGTAATTTCAAATGATAATTTTTTACCGTAATTTGCGTGTATATCAAGAAATTAAAAAAAGATTAGTTAAAGATTTATGTATATAATTATTTATTTTATCAATTATAATGAATATATTGAATTATGTACAATATTTAATCTCATTCTTTAACAATAACATCAACAACATGATTAAACAACGTTCCTCATTTGGTACACAAATTGTAAATTTACAGATAAAAAAGCATTAGATGAGGCTAATGAGGCATTGAAATGGCGATCGCTCCGCGCGCCGTTCATTCTTTTTGTATTTCATTTTGTAAATCTCAATAACATTTGAATTAATTGAATTGTTACATTTTTTCAGACACATACGTCATGTATACATACAAGTTTGACTATGTATTGATATAAGATATTTTATGAATAAGAACAGATGAATTGGTAGTGCATGATATAATTAATAAATATAGTGCATGAATGATTTTTGTGACAACTGTTAACCATACATTTATAACTTATTGAACTACTTGTTCATTAATAACGTAACAATAAATTTCAATGAGAAATATATGGTGATTAATAATTCATGATTGAAATTTGTGCATCAACTGTTTTTATTGGTTTCATAAAATAGAAAGATTTTTCCTAATAATTGCAAAATAAATTTTTGAAAAATTATTCAAAAAGTATCATGTTCAATAGACGGTTTACAGTGACACATTATCATGATTATTTTGAAATTCTATACGAGATTTTTGATAACTTTTCAATTTTTATGAACGACGTGCATCAATCTAAAGCACCAAGTAATATGAATCCCATCAATTTCCGAAAGAATCAATCCACCCAGCATACATTTCTTTCCCATTTGAAGATCGTATTTGGGTTTATTTTTTTCAAAGGGATTGTCTCACACGATATTATTGTGGAATAATACGAATTGAAACGAAAAATTTATCTAGCGAATAAATTTGTGTAAATTTATTCCATACATACGATTTCAAACTGCAACTGCAACATTCAAATATACTACTCTTAGATTTTTGATAACAATATTTCATTTGCTATCAATCAGACGTACAATTATTATCATATTTGAATATTTAATTATTTATTAAATGGAAATAAAACTCATTCATTTATTCAGTAAATTTTTTAGTGTTTTAACCTAATGTAATGTAAAAATACATCAATCGTCCGTTAAATATTCATTCATAAACAAAAGACTAAATTTTCATACATTAAAGACATTACATTGCTTAAATCTTTCGCAACATCCGAGCGTCATGTATATAAGTATATACATACATACGTGTATACATATATATTTATATACGATGATAACACGAACTGCAGTGGCAGTGAACAGTGCACGTGAATATTGCAACAGCAGCAGCAGCAAATTTAGCGGCAGCAGTAGCAGTTATACATATTATGCATATACAAACACGGCAGCATCTACCACGGCTAGTTTTTCATTACGATTTCACGATATTGTTTTTTTTTTGAAATTTTTTGAAGAACAGTTACGTCATTGATAAATCTTCACATCAATTAACTACCCATGTGTACATCACATTTGAATGCAAGCCTGGGACTGATCATTTTTAATAGCTATCCTGGTTCATACTTTATTATCACTTGATAATCAAATCTTTAAATTATTTCTGTGCAGTGTATGTGTCTGAGTACAAATTGTATTGTGAGCTTACAAAGTCTTTTCGAGGATGCAAGTGTTTAATGTTGTAATTACGCTGATGAACGTTTACTGTATGATTAATAATTATTTATTAACATATCTAGTTTATATATTATATATACGATCGTTATATACACGTGAGTTTCACAAAAATATATAAAAGAGAGAGTGTCTATTTATACGTATAATTTTTTAGTGGTACCTGCACTTACACTGCACACGTACTATTTATTATATAACCGATTTCTTACATAAAGTTATGGTGGAAAAGGGTTTTCTCGATATTTCAATGCATTTATATATTTGTATATAAATAATTTTTTGACGAATTAAATACAAAGTCATAGACACTTGTACAAAGTTCTCGATTCACAGTTCGATTTATGTATTTTTATTTTCTTCAGTCGCAAACAAGACACACGAGGTAAGAATATATGAATAAGTCCCGCTCATTTTGTCTATATCGAATTCCTACTCGCTTTTTTAAGTTATAAATCATCGTCTCTACATAATTATTAATATTATTTTTACTATTTATCACTGATTTTCAAAATTATCCACTGAAAGTTCTGATGATAATTCTTCATTTAACATCGTCCCAGTGGTCGAAAAAATTGTAGATTTTATAATAAAGTCTATTATAATCACCATATACATCAGTTGAGATGATAAACTTTTTTTCTAGATGTTCTGTATCACTTTCGTTAGAAGACTAAATATTAATCATCACAAGTTATATTTTTGCAAGCAAGAAACACATTCACCGAGGCGTAGTAGATACTTTTAACATGAATCCACAATAGATATAATTACAGAAGCAATCAGTGACGAATTTTTCAGTAGACGCATTGGACGTTGATCGAGCCTTGGAAGTGCACACTTTTGTTTATACTGTATTAACTTATCAGTAAAGTGAGCAATCTAATACAGTCATATGATCAAAAATTTTTTGTATATCTTCTGATAAAATTTTATGATCAATTCGACTATTAGCAACGTGTAGCGGCCCTCAGACCTGGTCCCATTATACCACATATTTCAAATCCATCATTTTCGATATCTTTCGTCTTCATCAACTTCGGCTCAATAAATTATACAATTTATCTATTATCTTTTAATTTATTTGTAGAACAGATCAAGAAAACGACTATCGTATTTATTCGAAGATTCTTTCTCCAAAGTATGATGAAGGTAAAAGTCATTTTAAAAATGATAGACGTGGTACAATAGGATCCCTACATCTGTTTAGATGTATGAATATGGTCCATCAGTAAGGGCGCTACACAGCAACAGTCAGGAAGCGTCATCCTTTCCTCGAGCACCTCTGCTAGGCCTGTATTCAAGACCAGGATCAAACTGCATCAGTACAAAAACCTAAACAGAAATCAAAAGTATCATTCATTTTCGTTCAATTTGGTTTATTATTTTCAGATATACGTTATATTATTCGACAATTTTTACATTTTGTGAGCTTATCATAGTTTAAACCTTCAATAAACAATCTAAAAACTATTCACTTAACTAATCAACTGCTATAGTTTTTCACGATTAATCGAAAAGTCAGTAAGAAACATTAATTCCTTTGTGTATAAAAAATTACATCCCTTAGTTGTTTTTGGATAAAAGAGAACAATCAAAGTTGGATTAATTTGAATAGTTAATATGATGAATACTTATTTAAAGAGATCTCTATATTAAATAATTTAATGTTTCTCATGTTAAATATGAATTAATTATAATTGATATCAGTCAAGCGATAAATTATTAAACAGAGCATGAGTCAATTATGATGAAACTAATTAATTAATGCGACACTTGTTTATTCTAAGTAGTTGCCACTGTTTAGAAAACTGAACGTATTTTTACCTGGTCTGTAGGTAAGAGAGTAAAATCATCAGGTGGATTAGTAATCACATAACGTTTGGACGAAGCATCACATGATGAGCTTGTGTCACGAAACCTATAAATGATAACAATATTTTAGTCTTAGTTTACTAGTATTAACTTTGCAAACATAAGCTAGCTAAACATTCATAGACAAAAATAATAATATTTTCAGAGGAAAAAAATTTAAAAATATGACGTCGATAGAAATGATATTTTTTGGATGAATAACTTACATTCATACGAATATGTTTTTTCATCTCAATTAATGAAATTAAAATTTCTGTTCTTCACTTCATTGATGTTCATGATACAAAAGGCACAATACAAAAATAGTGCAATAAAAATATAGGCAAATTGTAAATATAGTGAAAGTGACTTTGCAGAAAATAGCATTTTTAGTAAAAATATATACAGTGAATTAAAAAAACATGACAGTTTTCAAACTATCATGTAAATAAAATTTGTTATGTTGAACAATCCAATAAATACCATCCAGGAAAAAAATTCCGGTACCTGTACCTGTACAGACCAATGCACAACATTCCGTATGACTTTAACGCTGCGACAAACAGGTCACCGTACTTGCCTCCCTCACCATATTGAGCCAATGGCCCATCATACAGTGAGATTTGCCCAACTCTACAACGATCTCGATTTGCTAAACTGTCTGCCGTACTGTGAAATCATATAATATACATTTAATTTATCGAGCATAATTGAATTGAATATCTTGTATAGAAATCGAATATTTTATTTACCTGTAACCTCCTCTTAGTCCAGCACCCTCAGCAAGAATCAATTCCAATTCAGGCGTTGCACCTCCAGTTATCAATGAACGTATAAGAGTCAATGCATTCTGATTAAAGTAAGTCTGAAAAAAAATATTTTTTCACAATTAACTACTTGAAAAATATATTATTTGTAGATGATGGTACTTATTTTATATGAATATTATTAAGCTTAGAAAACCAGGTAATTATGACGTGAATCCGTTTGAATCAGCGTTAAGAAATATATGCTTTCCAGGTGTACATAATATGCTAAATAGAGGCGAGTAAGAGCGTCTTTTCTGAGCCAAAGTGGCTCCCTAGGTATAATTTTCGGAGCCATTGCTTCTCTGAGCAGACGTGATGGAGATATAAGACGTCCTGAGCACCTTCACTCAATTTAAATGTATCCACTATTGTTCACATATCAATAAACATTTTTATAATAAAATCCAAGTTATCCCACAATATAGAGACCCACAGGTATACTGGACATATATATATATATGTATATATATATATATATATATATGTAACATATATATATATATATATGTTGTAAAATATATGTGGGTCCATCTCTAAATAGATTGACAAACGTCAAAAATTGTTTATAGCAACGCGCGACTGGTTTATATTTGTCTTTATCTAATATTTCACAATATATATGGGGTGCGGAAACCAAAAATAAATTACCAGTTTTTTCATTTCAATATTTTGAGACCCGAGTCGAAATATTTGGTATTACTTCGATATTGATTACATTGATATTATCTTATTCACATTGAATACAGTAACTCAATTTTATTTTTAATAAAACTCAATCATAAGATTTAAATTTGGGAAAAAATGTTTTTTTTGATTAATATATTGTCCTCTGAAACTAGTTTCAGCTATACCTTATAAGATCTGTTCTGATCAAGCTGATTCCAGATATAATTGTATCCAATATTCTAGATCAAAATAGATCTAATTGAAGCTGTTCTGATAAAAATAATTTAGATCTGCTCCAATCTAATATTTTAGATCTTATTATATCTAATTCGATTTGATTAGTTCTTCTCGCAAAATCATATCTATTCAGATCTAGTTATTTGTTCCCGAGTAATTATCTTTATTTATATGCTATTTTATTTTATATACTTGCATACTTAGCAATGACTCGTCTTATTTTGAACTACATTTACTTGTTAATATTAATATTTAATTGTTAACAACAGTTTATTCTTATTCTAAACCATTATGAATAATATTCTGTTATTTTAAACACTATTCCAATTTTAATAACAATATATATTATTATTATTAAAACTTCTAGCACTTGCCAAAAAATATCTAAGACATCTTTACTTTCAAATATTATCATAAAAATATTTTATTATAATAAAAAAATCATCACTGTTTTTATTATTTTTTAGGTTTTTTTTTGTGGGTTAAATATTCTACAACAATAATCATTTTTTCTTAAGAATATTTTAATCGTTAAATGTATAATCAAATTGTTTATGAATTAAAAAAAAAAATATTACAACGCGATGTAACACAGTGGGATGGAACCGAACACACTATCTTCAAGTCAAGCAACATTTACGTCAGTACATAGATCGATGACCGGAACAAAACACCGAAAAAAAGAAAAGCAATGTAACCAATGTCAATACCAATTTGGTCCTAAATTTATTTTTATTTTCAAATCCATATGACTATTATATTCTTTTCACATTTTCTACATGAGCAGTAACGTCATAAAGATACACTTAATATCACATTAAAATAACATTTTCATTGTGAAAGTGGAAATTTCATACGTCAGCAATGTGAGATTAAGTTGATATTTTACATATCCCGAGTCGAAGTATTTGGTCTTTTTTACATTGCTTCTTAGCAATGTAATCAGTGTCGTAGTAATACCAAATATTTCCACTCGAACGAACCACTAACGATATAGACTCTGGACGAATTTCACTTGAAATATCATAAAACAAAAAAGATCCAAAAAAAATTCGAACAAATTTGGTATATCCGTTTATTTGTCTTGAACAAAACAACGGTATAGTTATTACCGATGACAACAATTTTAACTTGTTACAAAGTATTTGAAAAACAATAATGACATGTCTAAATAACTAATTTCAATAAATATATAAAATATAGATAAATAATATTTTCATAAAATTATAATAAAAAAAATGATAATAAATCTCAAAGTACACTCAGATACATTTTTTACCTCAAATTTTTTCCGATTAATTACGATAACACGCTGAATTTATTCTAAATGAAAAAGTCCGAAAATTTAAAAAAAATGGTATGTAGGTCGCTATAAAACTTATAAAAGGAACAAATTTTTAATACTTCTTAGCATGCTCTCTCATGTGTATAATAAAGATAAAAATAAATACAGTTGACATGATTAGAAAATAAAGTGTGGTCCAGTCTTAATTTCTATTTGCATAATCCTAGGAAGTTGATAGTACAAACCCTCCGCATTCTATTCTATTCAGATACAAACTTTAGCTTTATTGAGATTCACTTTAAGCAATTATAATAAATAAAATCATTTTTACCGTTGACATCAAAGAGTCAAGGACGCTGACAGCAAAGGCAGTGCCACAGGCAAATGGTTGTGTGAGGTAGAGCTCTGTATCAGGATCATCGTCATCATCCTGATCGAGAAATTGCACGTTGCTATCGTTAACAAGTTCTGTAACAATAGAGATGCATTAAATGATCAATTATTTTTTTAAATATTTATAGAAACTATGATACTTATATTTTCGTCATACTCGCACGGAAAATTCACTGTTCCATTAAAAAGGGGTTGAACTTTCCACACAGGTATGATGAAAAACTATATTCAGTCCTAAGAAGGACAATTAGATTAGCTTAAACCACTTGTTTACCACCTTCGCCTTCGGCTTGGGCTGTAATTTTACACATGGTTCGAGTCAGACTACTTTCTCTCCCTAGATGTAAATGTACTATTTTGTTACATCACTGCACTGACAAGAAAAATTTATTTCATACAAAAATATTTTATTCGATTATCAGCATCGAAATTTCAAATAGTCGCAATGATATATTTCTTCAAAATTATGAATCTCAAGAGATAAGGTAGTGTCATACGGTATGTCTCGTGCGCCAAGCATTCATTGCCGCCATTGCACCCTTACGTCACGACGAGGCACTACCATGTATCTATACCAGTTAAAAAATGATTTTTGCGGGTTATGCTCTTTAAAATTGAAATATTTTCCTTATTCTTACATTTACATTTATTACTACATTAGTTACGCCAAGTTTTTGATTGTTATGTTGATTGTGTTATAACACATAGTAAATTGTTTCAAAAACAAATAAAAACCTAAGAAAATAATTCCTTTCAAATATTGTTGATTCTTAGATTTAAATATTTGGCGTTCAATAATTTTAAAACTTTTGTTATTATTTATGCTTGGCGCACATTTTTGTACAGCCCAGAATGAGGGTGCTATTTTTGATAAAATTTCATTCAATTAAACGAGTGAAATTTCATTTATCTTCGTACTTGTCGTAACATCGAAACAAATGACGGAATATGTTTTTGATAACAATATTATTGAATCGAATAAACTATTATCTTGAAAATACTCCATGTTATTTTTATTGGTTGAAAAAAAAATTATATACTGTGACGTTATTTTTGGGATAACGTCCCATTGACGTCTCAAAGAACAATTTAATTAATATTGAAGGCTAATCATAAGCCCAGTTAGGTTGCTCTAGCTATTTTTCACGTGTTGCTCTATATTTTGGGAGCTTCCAGGACCTATTTTAATGGTCATTACAGTCATTGTTCACGTGTGCTTAAAATATTATTCTACTCAATTATATACTTTTGTTAATAATTATTTATTTCGATTGTTAATTCAAAATATCAGTAGACACGATAATTAGCAAGGTTGGAAGATCATGTATGTAGCTCTGGTAGTAGGAAAAGACTCAATAGAATGAGGAGGAGTTGGTAGAGGAGAAAAAATAATCATTTGTGGAGTTGAGAACCATTAAGTGGAGAAGTGGATCGCTAACGTGGAGTAGAGGGCTAAACGAAACGTGCCACCCGTTATATGATCCATGCTAGGAGACGTTCTAGCCCTATGAGTTATCATCATCTGATCAGGTCCAGCAACCTGGTACTCCAATAGAAGAGATGAAGGTGTGGAATGTGCATTTTTGAGATTTTGTGAAGAACTTAGATTTAAGTTGAAGAATTAGTTATAAGTTTGCAGGCCTTATGGGGGGAAGCCTGATCAACTTTACCTCCAAGGAAGCACCTAGTTAAGACGCCCTTCCACAAAGAAATCTAGGAGAGATCACGTGATGAGAACTACTAATGGGGACACAATCCTACAAATCACGAAATACTTATGTTATTGGAGGGGGAAAATGATAAGACATCGAACAATTGAAAAGAAAAAGTTAGTTGGGACTTGGCCGCTGAAGAAGTAAGAACTTGGCTTTTGAAGAAGTAAGAATTTGGCTTTTGGAGCAAGAAAGCTAGGAGTTAGACATTGAAGGGTGAAGATGGAAGCAGCGAGTGGAGGTTGAAGAACTTGAGCAAGTTAAGGAGGAAAATAGCAGACAGTAAAGACATGGCGGACCGCAGGGAGAGCCCTGGTTCAGAGAGTAGGTTCCAGTTCATTCAGGAACCAGTCTAGACGAGATTACGACATCTAAGTATCCTCTGCAGCTCCTGTAAGTCGTATTGAGTCTACATTTTGGTGGGATTTTCAGTAGTTTGGTAGTTTTCAGCTAATATAATAAAAGATGATTGATCTTCCACCCTTGGTTTGCTCTCGTGATTTAGCTTAGTTATAAGAATTTAATTCAATTTATTATATTGCATTTAAGAGAAATATGGATGATTTTGCTTTGGGTTTTAGAGAAAATTATAAGATAGAACTCAATTGTATTTAGCTTTGAGTCATTTATTGAGATTGGATAATGTATGAAGTTTTGTAAAAATATTTAAATAATATAAGAAGTTATAGAACGTTCCAGAACTTAGGTCGAAGGCATTTGATTGTGAAATAGTTTTATTTGGTTACTGCAGCATGGCCATAGAAAGATTGATTTTGTTTAATAAATTCATGTTTACTCGATACTTGTTTTTTTAATGGTTTTATGTAACGGGGAACCTTCAACTCCATCGTGTTCCTGATCATTCAGGAAAATTCTATGGGGTACAACCGTTAAATTTCCTTGCCGGCCCTGGCCCTCTCTCCACAACCCACATAACTGAGCTCCAGGAGATCCCCTGTCAGGACCTTTCACCAGCAGCATCTTACTTAAGTTTAGTTTTAAAATTTTGTAACTAGTTGTAAGATTTTTGGAGATTTTGGGTTTAGATTTTTGATTAGAAATTAGTTGTAAGTTTGGGTCTAGGTTTAAGGGTTTTGGGATTTAGATGTAAGTTTTGCCAGTTTAGTTATTCTGGTGATTAAAAATAACTTGGCGCCCGTCGTTTATACTTTTTATAAGCGAACCAGGGATGTTAGCTGGTAAAGTAGTGTCCTGGAGGAAGGTGAATATTCAGTCCACCTACCCCAGTGGGAAAATATCGTCACAATACATACTAGTTGTTATGCCGTGGATATAACTCAGGATTTCAGTCAATTTACACGCACAAATTTATCCGAATGTTCACAAACTTATTGTCACTCATAACACTTTATTACACTAAATATTTAACACTAGAGATTATTATAGTTCATGACAATATATTGTTTTCATCACTCCTATTTTGTAATCGAATATTCTTAACAATGTTATAATTTTTATCTCTTACAATGAATGAATAAACTCTCTAAATTTCTGGTTCTAATTCTGTAGAGAGTTGCGCTAAGTCTTCAGACAAAGGCGTAAGAATATTTAGTCAGCTTAATTTTGATATGTCAATGGTGTGAGGTAGCTACGGCTTAACATAGTATATACTTTTTATTAAAAAAAGTGTATTCATATTAGAAAAGAAGTGTACTATCAAATACTATGAATTTTTCCTTCGGTTTTTGTGTAAATTTACGTGTGATCTGTAAAAGTGCACTTTCTCTCCATGGTGTGTAATATGCTATAGACTTACCTGTTATCATCGGTACATTAGCTCCGTAAACAGATCCTCGTCTCTGTAAAACTATTGGGCTACCAACTGAAACATATAAAATACAGACTGAATAAATATGCATATGATGTAACGTTGGAAGATTAATTTCGTTTCGAAAGATAATTTACCTTGGCTAAGTACTCCAATCGTATCATCGAATGTCATAGCCTTGATATTGAGGGACGCTAAAATAGCTTCTTTATCGGCAAGCGTAGGATCATCATTGCTAGGCACTTTTGCTGATAGAATACAACACATATCGCAGAGATTCACGTTAACAGCTCGTAAGTCTGCTCTGCTTAACGGTGAACCCTTTAAAAAATAATGTACATATATTTGGAATCTATATAAATATCATTGGAGTTGCTGTCTGTGATTTTACAAAAACGTTAAATTGAGTTAAGAAAGTTATTTGCGTGTTGTTAAAACGTATATGATGTTGTTCAGAATTTTTGTCTGTCTGAAGCAATCTTGGTAACGACTAAACCGGTTTCAATGAAACATTGTAGACATAAAGAGGAGGATATCAAGAATAACATAGGATACATTTGTTTATATCGAATTTGTTATGAACAATTGGAATACCTATCTGAAATTGGTTCATTCAAACTACAAAATTATTATTCATAACTTCACTCAATCAATCTATTATCATGTGAAGTAATGATGTCACATTGATCATTTATAATGAATAAATATACTATTCTGATTAGCTAGAAAATTGTATGGTTCAAAATTTTTGTGCATTAATTCTATCAATTAATTATAGTTCATAGCAGTCAATTAGTATTTACGTAGACGGAGTCACGGGTATAAGCTAATTATTTAAATAATATTTTAAGATAGTCAGAACATTTTTAGCTTGTTTTTAACGACTACTTTGAAACCGTTAGAAATTTTTGTACCATTTTTTGACAGTTGTTAAGTCGTCATAAACTAGTCAGAAAAGTTCTAATCACTTTTTAATCGCTTCAAAATAGTCGTAAACGTATTTTCGTGCGCGCTTTCATTCATTTCGTATTTACAAATTTTTATGCCTGAAATTGCTGCCACGTGACATTAGTTACTTTGTTATTTTATAATACATGGTGACTCTTCTTTAAAAAATAACTTTTCCTCTCTCTGGCTAAGTTTTACTTATTTCCTTTGATTTGCCTTTCCTTAAACTTAATAACTTTTCTATTGTAGTATCGGTGTAATAACACTTTCGTGCCACACTATTTTATTATAAGCTTAGGTTAAATATGGTCAGGTTAAGTAAGTCCTTTCACGTGTGCAGTGTTTTCCTGCGCATTGCCACATGGTATAGATCAAAGGAATTTTATTTACCGACAATAATTTATGATAGCATAAGAAGAGACCTGGGTGAGCTACAAGGAAGGGGCATCAACGCCTTATAGGGGAAAACCGAGTTTTCCTTAAGGCATCATCGTCGGTCCCGATTTAGATTTAGTCTGGCTCTTTAAAATGATTCACTTGTAATTTCTGAGCATTATTAAATAAACTTATTATATTCGGCACTCAAGTTCTTTACATGAGCACTTCCGTTACTTCCACACTATTTTGGTAAACTTTGCGATATGCGTCTTGTTCTAGATTCACTCTAATGTCTGTGTGTAAAAACTGTGGAGATAATCCCGAATTACCCTGTCTAGCAATATTGTATGAATATTGATATTACATTGTGACATTAATTGTTACCTCTTAACTAGTTTAAAATAGTTTTATACTGAATAAATTAGCTCGGCAAATTGAAGGAAAATAATGATAAATTTTAATTTTCCAATTTCCGGAATATTTAGTCCAGTCAATGTGCATTTTAAATACGAAATTTCGTGGCACAAGTCGGTACCGGGCTCATTTTATAAAGAAAAATGCGCTGAATTTAATGAAATAATTCCCAGCCAAAAAAAAACCAGCCGCGTTATACTTTTTTTTTTTAATTTAAAAATTATTTTTCCGATGAATCCACATAATTTATGTAATATCTCGTCAATCAAGCAAAAATCGGGCATACTGAACTGAAAAAAAATTTTTCCTTATGATTCAGTAGTCACCTCACTTTTTTTGAATCGATTTTTATTTTTGAGATTTTTTATCTCAAAAAGTTAAAAAAATCATCTACTGTGGCAGCCACTTTTGCTGCCACAGTAGGTATGCCAATTTATCGGTATTATCAGTAGTACAGTTTTTTAATCGATCGATCATACCGGTCAGCTCAAATATATATATATATAACGGTATGTATATTATACACGTAAGAAATGTTTGAGGTTTATGATCAATATGGATTGTTTGTTTACCTTTTTCTTAAGAATTGTTCTGTTATGATTGAAAAATTTTTCACTGCAATTTTCACTGCAAGCGATGTTTTAACACCTGATCCAATACTTAACCAAATTTATAATGATTACTTAAGTACTGCTGAAATGCCCGACTAGAAATTAATTCAGGTATTTTGGAATGTGATCAGATCCGGATCAGACATTCGAAAAAAAATTCATAAAAATATTTTAATCAATTAAACAATTTCGTACTGAGTATTTATGTAAATAAATTATTAGTATTAGTATTTTTAAAAAAATACATGTGTATCTGTTAAAATATATGTAATCTCCATATTTTATTTGATAAGTCGATAGCTGAGCAGGTATAGGCACCGATTTAAGTTGCGTAAAGTAATGGCCGTAGGTTCGAATCCTCCGAAGTCAATTTTCAATTTTCTGTGAAAATTTCATTAAGTATAATTAATTAATAGTATTTCTCATATATAGAAAAGAAATTTTTCGAGTGTTTTTTTTTAAATATAATAAGAGCCTGAAATCTAATTTGAACCCTAGTAAGTACCCTGAATCATTTTCTACTCGGGATATATTACTTATTCACATTACGCGGAGGAAGTCGCGGGAAGCAGCTAGTAAATAAATATAAAATAAAAGTATCTTACATTGAGTACTGAAATCTTGGGTAAATTTTGCAGCATCTTCCACTCGCGACGTATGTAATCAACTGATCCAACTATCACTACATGTTTAAGCTCGTGGTAATGAAAATTGGAAGCTCGTAATGGCATAACGAGATTTCTCAATCCGATTAAAGGTGAATCGGGATCAGCAAATAAGCAAACAACCACGTGTCCATTCAAGACCGTCATTGCTGCCTGATTTCTGTCGAGAATACAATCTTCAAGATTCCGGGCAGGACTCCAGTGAAACATTCCAGTTGAATCATACTTCATCTCCGTTTTTTCAAAGTCGAAATCCTTAGCTTGATCATCAGCTATTCCTACTTGAAGACCACCATTACTGTTGACATTAGAGCCACCGGAGGCTCTACTTGTTGGCCTGTGAATTATCAATTAAACATTAATCAGTGCTCTATTTCGGTAATGAAAGTGCAGAACAATTCTGTGTGCATATCAAATAATATAAGTCGTTTTTTAATTATTAAAGTTGATGCAAATTTACTCCTTATTGAACAGATAATATCATACAGAAGCGTTTGCAAGTTTAAATGTGTAATTCGACAAAAGCATGGTAACATTAATAAATTATATAATCATACTGTAATAATTTTTATGCTTTCATTGTCAAATTATTTATTCATAACATTAAAATACACACAGAGAAAAATAGTCGATTAATTTTACGTTATAAAAAATAATTTTTACTGATTCACCAGCCAATATATGGACAACTTTTTCAAGGAATAAAAGTTACTGATTTCGCTCAGTGAATCTGAAGTATCATACAGAGTGAAACGGTAAGCTGTGCATCCAAGTCTGTAATTCTATACAAAGTATATAGTATTTTATTTAGTAATTTATGTTTATCACTTATTGATAGAGTGATAGTCATTTTTACTGACATTAAAAGTTTCATAAGATTAAGAATAAAGTACAAAAAAACTTAAAACAACATAACTGATTTTCGGTATTCAAATTTACTGATCGATTTTTCTCCGTGTGTGTAAATATTATTTACAACAGTTTAGACATGGAACGATGTTCATTACAAGAGAAGCTCAGTTTACGAAAGAATATTCAAAATGATCCTTATTTTATGTAATTTTAATGATGACACTACTGAAAATCTTTATAGAAAAAATTGATGTCGACAGATCAAGTCAAATTTTCGAATTTAAGATCTGAAATTTTTTTTTTTATTAATGATCATTCAATTGTGACAAGATTGTTCGAACTACAACTTCAACGTAAGAAAAAATGCAAGTTTTGCAATTTGATATAAACATACAAAATTAATATTTTTCACAAATAAACAAAAATTTTTGGTCTATTGAAATATTTACTCGATAGAGTGTTCATTGTTTGAGCCGAAAATTATCAATCATAAACTGAGCTACAACTGAGGTATTGTTAACAGCATAAAGCGTACATGAGTTTTTTAACTTCATAGGCGAGGTGATAACCAGCATATGCAGACTCCTCTTGCGATCTGAAATCAGAAGGTCATGAAGGTTGATCTTCAACTTGTTTATTGCTATATATATATATATATATTTTAATATGTTGATACACGGCCATTTTGCTCATAAAAAAAGTAATCAGTAATCTCATTAAAAACAGCCCCCTCCTTCTGGGCTGTACAAAAACGTGCGCCAAACATAAATAACGACAATGATGAAATTACAAAAAGTCCTAAAATCATTAAACGCCAATTATTTAAATCTACAAATCAACCATATTTAAAATGAATTATTTTCTTCGGTTTTTTTTGTTGAAAGAAAATTTAGTACGGTTAATGACACAATAAACATAATAACTAAAAACTTGGCGTGACTCTTTAGATTTTATAAGAGCATGAAATTATGAAAATATTTAAGCCAATTAATAAATAACAGTCAAGTTTTTAGTTATTATGATTATAGTGAGAATGAGATTTCACCATTTTTTGTACATATCAACTGAAAAAGAATATTAAAAAAAATAAATCTTTTCAGAAAATATTTTAATTATTTGTATATTCGCGCTCGAGCAAAATTAACTTGTTACCAACTTTATAATCTGTTAGTGAGAGAATAGCAATTAAAAACTCTGATCACCAACTTGATAAAAAAAAACGTATGATTGCTCCATGAATAAACTCTCAGTTTACTCAATTTTTGCGCAACAAGATTTTTTCAATTTCGTATATTATAAATAAAGCAATGATAATACTTTATAGTATGCTTAATCGAAAGTCAACGATCGCTTTCCGAGCAAATTCTTAATTTCAGCCCATGTTTATGTTATAATACGAAAAAAATTGTAAATTTAAAAATCATAACCTGCAAAAATCATCTTATAATTTGTATAGAGACACGGTAGTGCCTCGTCGTGACGTAAGGGCTAAATGGCGGCAATTTATGTTTGGCGCACGAGACACTACCGTATCTCTTGATTAAACAACAATATGGATCTCATAGAAGATATGATTGCAACACGAAAAAGTGTGTATGTCTTTAAATGGCTAATGAAATTTTAGGCATGGAAACAAAATATGTATGTATACATATTTAATTCATTAAATTAGATTAAAACTTTTTTACAAAATTAACAATTTATTATTAAAACGAAATCAGTTACGATAATTTTTCGATCAACAATGAAATATAGGCAATAGCTCATGAAAAAAAATTTTTGATCTGTGGAACTTTCTAACAAATTGTATGGAAGGGAAAATAAAGTGCAATGCAGGGGCAAAATGAAACGCTCAAGAAACTGTACTAATTTATTAAAATAAATTTAAAAACGCCTATTGCACTTTTCGTGTATCATTTTTTTAATTTATTAATGTATTAAAAAGCATTAACATTTGTTAATATAATAGTTAATTTGTTGATTTAAGTTTTTTCTTGGTGTTTCACTTTACCCCATCTTCCGGAAGTAAAGGCCTTTACTGTGTTACAAAAGTAATAAAGTTGGATTGTAGTTCGTGCCCTATCCTCTTTTTACATTTTTTTTGTCTTTTTTTAATGATTTATTAATTAATTTGTTAATTAATATTTCAAAAAATTCGAATTTTTTATTTGCAATCACTTCGATTTTCTTCCGTAACAACTATTTTTGTTGAATATGTAATATAACAAAAGAGTCTGGCCAAAACTCTTCATTACCTGCACGATTCATCCTGCCATTAACTGTCATAAGCAATTCTTGTCATTTTCAATAAATTTGAACAATAATTTTGCTTAACCGATAAATTATATGTAAGAAATAAAACATTTTTTTCTAAATTATTGAAAAATAGACAGAAAATAATATTTGAATTCATAATATTAAATTTGTTAGTATTTATTTTCATCATTAGAAAATTTTACTGATAAATCGCTCTTATTTCTGGCATAACTGATCTCCATGAAGGGATAGGATTCTGATAGAATCAGCTTTGAACTGTACAAATTACTTTATTAAACAATTAACAATTGATGATAGGGTAAATAGTGCAGATAATAAAGGGTTTTGTGCAGTACACCTGGCCAGTAATAGTCTTGAGTAAAGAGAATCATAAATATATTTTAATCCAATAAAAATTTGTGAATGATTATAGTTGGCACTATTTTCAAATTGTGCTGCTATTTGAACAGAGCTACTAAACATACTTTGACTAATCACCTATGCAACGGTTGCCAAGTCTATTTATGTTAGAATTCTTACTTTCCGATCACATATTACCCAGATGGTAATTTATATATTCATATTTTATATAATCATTACAGACAGATCTAAGTGTGTAAAAAGTGACTACAATGTTAATCAAATGGGTGACGTCATATTTAACACACTTATCCGCATTAAAATAATGCATTTTTGAAAACTGAGATTTACAGTGTATGCATAGACTCTTATGCGTATGACGTGATTTGTACTGAAAACTTGGTTCCCATTTAAATAAGTACAACCAGTTCAGCAGAAATCATTTAATAGTCAGTATCTTATAAAAAAACTTACTTACGAACTTTTTAAAAACTTAAGCAATGTATGTTATAAATACAAACATTCTCGGAAAATATTAACTAAATTCTATTGACATTCCGTAGTAATTCAACCTCTTTAAACTAAGTTTTTACATACTTATATTATTACATTAATATGAATTTTTTGGTTTTGAATGTTTGTTTTGCTAGAAATAAAAATTGCGAATTTAAAACCTGAGCAGTCGCAAATTTGTATATAAATTGGAAGCTTTTAGCTATAGGAAGAAAGATAAATTTAGTGTACGTCGATTTAATTTCGATAAAAATCGGTGTATTCTATAGGAAATTTTGTAATTTAACGTAGAAAAATTAGCATACCAATTTTATCCAACTGAAAGGGCCCGGCTTACCTATTTAAAGGGTGTGATTGAGGGGTAAAATTTCTCCATCATTATCGGGCTTACTAGTTTTATTATGTACAAGCTTGATTCACATCAATAATAATAAGTCTTAAATTAAACCATTACACTTGCAACAAATTGCAAAAGGATAAATATGATCAAAGAAAAGTGAGGGTAAAAAATACTATACACATTGTGAAAATTACTAAACTGCATGGTAATTTTTACTCTAATTTTACCCTAAAAATTACTATGCAGTTTAGTAATTTTTACCCTCACTCTGCAGTGTCACAAAATCATCAGAAAATTCAGGGTAATTTTTACTATGCATTTCTCTGCATGTAGAGACCTCAAAACGGGAAAATGGACGAAATATTTAATTTAAAAAATCGAATCAATTACGATAATGGCTAATAGCAAATATACGAGGTTCTACCAATTTTTATTTAATATTTACCCTGTTTTGAATAATACGTATCACACTCGCCACAATCCAACTTTATAAAAATATACTAACTTTTACGGAAAAAATACCCGATTTACAGTAAAAATTACTTAGAAGACATAGCTACCAATAATCAATAATTCGAAAGAAAATTTAAAGACATTAATTGAAACCTCGACCGAAGGAATATTCCTTCTTTCTATAATAATATTCATAATGAAACATTTATCTGAATTATTGAGGTATATATACATATATATATATATATCAAGAACAATTAATGTGACAGTGGAACCTAATGTTCACTATGATTATTTTTGTTTAATTTCCTTTAACAAATGTATTACAATAGTTGATAACTATAATTAATAAAGATCAAGATGAATGGTTTTGTTGATAATTGTAAAAAAATATAAATGACGATAGTACTGCTCATACGATACCTCTGATTATACGGTTGATTTGGACTTGACAAATTGTCGCTTGTTGTTCTGTTTACATTCGGCTTTACTTTGTTCACCTGTTTCGTGGAGTTTATCATCGTCATTCCGACAGAGTTTCGATGGTTTCTTATAACTGGAAAAAATACTTTCACTTAACAATAGAACAACGAAGATAAATTTAAAAAATATTTATAATAAATGATGATATTATTTTTCTTTTTTTTAGATTCAAATTCAATGTATAATATGTATTGCGTGCTTAGCGACCACAACATTATGTAATTCTTAAAATCAACAATACTTTCTGCATAAATTTTATTTATGAGTTTTGCAGATTAATTAAAGATGATTGATATTGATTATTGAAATTTTTAATAGTGTAATAATCGAATGTTCTGAAAATTGTAGAGCTGAAGTAAATAAAGTTGGAATCGGCTCAACGATAATTAATAAAGTTGAATTGAATAGAAGTAATGCTATTGACCTTAGTACCCATAATATCAATTGCTTTCTAATTATGTATCTTCATTTTTGTTACAACTACTAACTTTTATAATTCATTAATCGCTAAGCATGATTTTTCAAACTTAATCTTTGAATGCTAGTGTAGTAAAAATATATACTACACAGAGCTGTAATCCAAAACTTGTATTTTCTTTACTCGTTACACAATATAATAATGGAAAACCTTTAGCTAATTGATTTTAGTTCTAAATTGTACATTAATTTTCCTCGTTCATTACTTTCTATCAATTTATTTAATTTTTTTATTTCACAGGTACTTGACATATTTATGAATTATTATAATAATTTCCCAGCAAAAACCTGATCAGAAAAGTCCTATTATAGTCAGATCTAAACATGAAAACAACACCAGGCTTTGAAAATGAAATCCTATTAAAAATCTTTAAAAAATTGTTCATGCTACAGCCCTCTTAGAGAAATAAGTGGAAAAATGCATTTGATAAGCTTTGCCAAATTATTTAGCTCAAGATTGAATTCGAGTAGTCAGCATCTAATCTCAACGACCCAGGCTTGATCTATTGATACAATCATAAAGAACAAGCTCTATCCAAGGGCATATGCTTTTTTGCAACATTATTCAATGATCAATCTGAACTGTGGTTTATTGGCAAGCGTTTGTCTCATGATTTTATTATCGCCATGAATCATTGCAAAGCCTGACTAGCAGTCAATGCGCTTCATGTACAAAATATGTTGACTTCACTATTTTTCAATAATTTCACGTTATTTTTGAGTAAAATGGAATAGATGTCTAATATTGTGATGCAAAACATGAAGATCCTCCCAATAACGATTGAATAAAATGTAACAAATGTAATCTATTGAGCCCACGAAAACTTTACGATTAGTGAAACTTCATCCAAAGGATTTATCTATGATTTAAATAATTATAAAATCTACACCATCCGTAATAACCCCACGTGTTGTGGAGTAATCCTGGATACCAAGGTTTTGTTTATTTATAAATATTTGGTTTTTTATTGAAAATTCATCCATGTTAACTGTAAGATCTTAAGCTTTATTTATTAATTCAAGTAAAATTTTAATAATCAATAACATTCATTATTTTCACTACTTTTGTTTCATTGCAGTTCTCTCTTAGATATTAGCAATTACCCCACTTTCCCCTACTACCAGGATGAACCAGTACGACGTGTTTAATTATCTGCAAATTTATACAAAAATATGGGCTAAAAATTTAATATGTATCATACTCAATTTTATCTGTTAAAAGGCTCAATTAACCAATAAATGTATTCGATTTGCCTAAACACATTTGATAATTTTTCGTCTGTATTAAATAAATCCAATGAAAGTTTAATTGTTTAAAAAAAAAAGAATATCCAACTAACCTTATTTACTCCTTGGTATGAAAAACTACGCTAACCTATGCAACTTAGATCAGAGTTACCATATCATAAACAATTTTTATAATTCTCATCAAGTACAAATGTACTTGGCTATATTTTCATCCTAAGAAGGTGAATTTGTTATGAACCTATCACTTCTTAATATTCTTAATAATAATAAAAGCAATAAAGGCTAATTCAAATCAGATAAAGTTCAATAACCCTTGCGAAAATAGTTAACGTCGTTGCCATCCTACTTACTCATCAATGCTAAGAGTTGAACATTTAGAATTTCGCTGCAAAATATTTTTTAATATTTTTCGTAATAATTAAGTTTAACGATTAGAAATATGATTATTTTCATTTACGTTCATATAAACATAACACAAATAACGATATATATGTGGTAAAAAATATCAATATCTGTAGGTGACAGTTGACGGATTTGTCGTCAGAAACGTTCATTTTGTTTATTTATTTTAGTTTAAGAAACTAAAGCTAAATGAATGTCACCTAAGTTCATTAAAGCGCCTCGAGCGGAAAAATATAGGTACACGCAGAGAAATGTATAGTAAAAATTACCCTGAATTTTATAGTAATTTGGTGACACTACAGGGTGAGGGTAAAAATTACTATACACATTGTAAAAATTGCTGTGCACATTCTAAAAATTACCATATTGCATAGTAATTTTTACCCTAATAATTACTATGCAGTATGGTAATTTTTAGAATATGCACAGTAATTTTTACCCTCACCCTGCAGTGTCACCAAATTACTATAAAATTCAGGGTAATTTTTACTATACATTTCTCTGCGTGTGTATAAAAGTATATAGACCTTTGCGCACAAGTTTTAGGCGAATAAGTAGATAAAATAATGGAATACCTACAGAAAAAGATTGGCGCAACAACAATCCTCGAATGAATGTATAACCTTCTGATCAGGGGTTCTTTATATTATATAAAATACTCTTTTAACTTCATTTATTCATTATTATTGAATTGAAGTATCATTATAAACTGTAAATAATAAGCGATTTGACAGATTTTGGTCGGCCATATGTAAACAAGTACCCGTAGAGAAATGTATAGTAAAAATTACCCTGAATTTTATAGTAATTTGGTGACACTGCAGGGTGAGGGTAAAAATTACTATACACATTATAAAAATTACTGTGCACATTGTAAAAATTACTAAACTGCATGGTAATTTTTAAGATAAAATTAGAGTAAAAATTACTATGCAGTTTAATAATTTTTACAATGTGCACAGTAATTTTTATAATTTGTATAGTAATTTTTACCCTCACCCTGCAGTGTCACCAAATTACTATAAAATTCAGGGTAATTTTTACTATACATTTCTCTACGGGTACTTGTTTACATATGGCCGACCAAAATCTGTCAAATCGCTTATTATTTACAGTTTATAATGATACTTCAATTCAATAATAATGAATAAATGAAGTTAAAAGAGTATTTTATATAATATAAAGAACCCCTGATCAGAAGGTTATACATTCATTCGAGGATTACCAACCCTATCTCGACTCAGTCCAACCACTTACATCTGTACGGAAAGTCTATTAGGGCTAACCGTATCCAAGTCTGACCTAAATTCCCACTCAGATCGTGAATACATCTCAATGAATAAAGAATTTAATTTTATTGACTTACCATTTGCATCATCTCGATCCCGGCTAATTTCACCTACAATAATAGTAAATTAAATAAGTAAACGAATTAAATGAAATTCGGAAATTGTTAGGAAGCTCTTTAATTAAGCACAAATAGATTTTTTGTCATTAAATACGGAATTATTTGCAACTTAGCTTTCCTTATATCTGATGATTTTTCGCGAAATTACCTACACTCTCATGCTTGTAGATATGCATACCTCAACCTCAGCCATTTTCATTATATTTCTTTATACCAAAAGTAGGCAATGAAATATTATAGCCCCAACAAAAAAATAAAATAATTCAAATCTACTTTTGCTATGGGACTATGAATGAAAAAATAAACAATTACTACATAAAATGGCGAAAAATGTTAAATATTAGCTGCTAAATAAATAAATTTATTATAGCGATTACTATTCAATTATTTGACTAATTTGAATATGAACAATTTAAGAATTTTAGAAAGCAGGGGAAAAATTTAAAAAAGTCAGGGTCAGAATTGGATACTTAAACATTGGAAATCTTATTTGACAATTGAAGTTTGATGATTAATATTAATTTAGATGATAAGATAAGAAGTGATCACATATACTTTGTTATTGGTAATAAATTTAAAGTCGAATGAAAAATAAACATTCTGAGGGAGATTAATTAAAGTAAACAGATTTCGACAATACAGGAGTGCAAATTGCGAGACTGTAGAATGATTGAGGTATAACTGTACCTCTCACGTGAACCATCTTGGGCAGTTCTGGCGGAGTAAATGTGGGAGGAGGATGATGGTCGTCTGTAACAAACCACTACATATGTTAGCTACCCTATCTAAATATCTACGACCTAGCATCTACAGTATTATTTTATGTTAATTCATCGTAATTAACATATTTGATCGTTCCAGTTTCAATGAGCGTGTGTGTATTAATTTAATGTATGTTAGTAAATAATAAGATATATATTTCATTATAAGTAGATTTTACATACATACCTGAATTTACTGAATGCTAGAAATGACTAAGTCAATTAAATTACTATTTCAGATACACTGATAAATAAAAAAATTAAATATATTCTATTAAGTTTAAATAACAAAAAAACTAATTGTTTATAAATCCTCAATTATTAGAATAATTTTAATTAAACCAGTTGAATAATAACTTTTAGTACGTAAATAATATTTTTAAAATTTCAATGAAGATTAAATTCAAATTTTCTGTTCGAAATAGTCCATTTCACACCTAGGGAGAAACAATAGATCAATACCATTGAAAAAATTTTCCTTCAAACTGAAGGCGTAATAAACACGTGGCTTGAGATAATTTAATTATTCAACCAAAGACTGCATTCTATTTTTTGTCATATACCTATTAAGAGTTAAAGTTCCTGGACCAAAATTAGTAAATTTGAACTGGGGCGGAAATTTTCTTGAGAATCAAACTTGAAAGGATTTTTTTTGTTACAATATGACCAGAAAAAAAACTAGACTATTACAGATTACGTATGAATTTATAAATTATTAAAACAAAAATATAATAATTTTTCCATTTTGACCAAAAACAAATGTAGAGTGATAACTTTAATAATTAACATAAAAGTCAATAAAAGTAAAATAATTTATATGAAATTTATTAAAGAAAGTATATTCTAATAAACTGGAACGATCTTGATAATTTGAAAACTAACTTTTTATGTATTTTACTTATTTTTTTCTCATGCAATAATTTTTTATTTTCAAATTCAATAAATTGATTAATATTTGTTCATACATATTTTCATTAAATAAAAAATTTAATCATTGCTAGAGTACTATTATTAGCATATTTTTAGTATAGAAAGTATAGTCATCTACTACAACATGCATCATGCAAAAGTATGATCTACCAATATTCTAATAAGTAATGACTCAGATCTAACTACCAACACTAAAATTATTTTATAGTCCGAAGTGCAAGTAAGCTGGAAAGTATAATAGGCAGGTGAAGGAAAGGATTGGCTTCTTTGTGCTTTCGGAGAAATATTTTTACAAGAAAGCTATTGTTTAACAACAGTGTGTCGGAAAATTACGTAGTTTATCAGAGTTGTAAATTTTGTTTTGTGCATTTACTAAAACTTTAACTCAACCTTCACTTCGTTTATAAAAATGGCATTTTTTTGAAAATATAATAGCATGAATGTAGCAAAAAGATAGCACAATTACACGCGTAATCGCATGTAGACTGCTTATAATTAGACAAATGCACAAAACATGTAGGGATTCTCCATCGAGCAATATCTTATCTCATTAAAAGTAATAATCATCCTAGAAATGTATGTTTATCTGTAATTGATGATGATACACGACTCAACCGAATTCTATGGACTTTATGACGCATAATGTTACGTCCGGAATTTTACAATTTGATTTATTTTTGTTTCTCTAATTGAGATACATTTGTAAAAGATTAAGCTATCTGTATTATATCCTCGAATTTAGACTTACTTGAGTACGAGAAGTCTTCACCTACGTGGAACATGGAAGACGAAAGGTTCAGGCACATAGACACATAGATAGTTTATTTATAAAAATTTTCTTAATTAATTAAGGTATGTAGTTGAATAGAGTTTTGTCGATTGTATTGGATAGGTATTAATTATGTCGCTATCAGATGGAATATGTAATAATATATATGCCTGATTATCGATGAAGTATATGCACACACATCACTCATCATAAACTATCTAAGACATTATAAATACTACAGTTTATCACGACATATAGAACATTCATAGCGACTCAATGACAATATAATAAGCGACGTTAACAGATATATTTTTAGTACATTATTACACAATGTAATAAATTGACGGTAAATTAGATTAAATAATTGTCCCATATATTACGTAAGGTAGTTTATAATTATTATCCACGAAAAACATGTAAAAACTTTTTATTTAAGGCATTCATAACGACATTTAAAAATATCGAGTATATTTTAAACAACAATCAAAAGTTTACAACAAAGCACTAACATATACTATCTTGATACATGAGTATTCAAATTATTCAAAATCATTCCGAATTAGTTGTAGAGATTTTATATGGTTCTGTTCTTTCTCGGCATTATCAAAATTATATAAAAATATTTAATAAATTTAGTTTCGCGAATGAAATTGAATTGTCATTATTAAAACTGCGTAGGTCGATGAGTGTCACAACTATTCAGTTTTGATATTGTTTAAATGTTTAGATTAGATGAGCAGTAATGAAGCCGATGAAATGTGAAAATATTGAAGGGTCATTCTGAGAGAAAATTCTTGAAAAACTATTGACTAGAAAAACAAAGAACTCATTAGACAAAAATAAACACAACGAGACTTTTAGTGGAATGACAGTTTATAATCAAGGTCATAATGTTATACTTTGATCCTATAGTTTAAATGTACTATTTTTGTCATACCATCACGTAAACTTCAATTTTAATCCCTGTTTAGAAGTTATAAAGTCCCACTTTTTTGCTTCGTATAGAAAGGCAACATTTGTTTGTGCGCATGCTCACGCCCATATTGTTCTTCTCTACCAGGCAAAATTTTTCACTGTTCTAACCCCTAGACCTAGATTAATTAATTAGTTTTATTTCATTTGAAATTTTTCATTATTCAAATATTATTAAGTAGGAATTAAAATAAACTTCAAAACTTCAACAAATGTTAATTGGATAGCTACTTATTGAAACATAAGAAAGTTATTTTAAATTTAGATTTTTCAGGCTAAATAAATTGACATTGAAAGAGTTTCAATAAAAATTTTCACAAGTTGAATTAACTGTCATTATAAGTAGTTTGAACCGATAAGATTACACGCGGAGAAATGTATAGTAGAAATTACCCTAAATTTTATGGTAATTTGGTGACACTGCAGGGTGAGGGTAAAAATTACTATACACATTATAAAAATTACTGTGTACATTGTAAAAATTATTAAACTGCATAGTAATTTTTACTCTAATTTTATCTTAAAAATTACCATGCAGTTTAGTAATTTTTACAATGTGCACAGTAATTTTTATAATGTGTATAGTAATTTTTACCCTCACCCTGCAGTGTCACCAAATTACTATAAAATTCAGGGTAATTTCTACTATACATTTCTCTGCGTGTACTCAACTTGAGATTTTAATTCTTCATTAGATTGGGTTTTAAGGAAAGTTGTATATCTATCATTGATTTTGTTTAAAATTTTTAAAGTATCTCTTGTAATAAACCATCTCAATTATCTGCTTTACGAAATATTTCGTTATAGAATTTCAAGAATTAGAAAAATAAAATTCTTTAACATTTAAGTCGAGATTACCCTTCAATATTATCTGAAATATAAACATAATTATCTTAACTTTTCTTAGACATAAATTTATTAAATAAAAATTGACATTTATGGAAGAAATTCACAAATCATCGTAAATTTGGCATCAAATATTCCAATTCATTTTTAATTCCAGAAAATACTACAAAGAAGTAACCAAATATGAAATAACAATGTCATAAATATATCCTCTAAATAATCTTCTATTTTCATTGAATTTCTCTATTCCCTTTTTTATGCTCCCTAAGTTGATGAATATACCAAAAAATTACATTTCAACGCCATCTTTATCTTACCCATAAATAGTTAAGATTTTGACAAATAACGAGGGATTACAGATACAATATATCCTTATTAAAATTATCCGTTGCCTTCTTTCCTTCCCCCTAAAAACAAGTCTTTTACGGTAACAGCTTAATGAGAAAAAACTGATTCAAAACTCAGTAAAATTGACAAATTCGAGTTCGTAACTCATAAAAAACAATCTATTTATGCTGAAAGCTTCATCTCCAGACCCTCATTAGCCCTGGTATCTCCCCTAAACTCCTTCGTAGGAAACTAACCCTCGAGGATACAAAGCAGTAAATATATGAAGTGAGCATTGTTTATTGGGATTTTACCCTAAACTCCCCCGTATATTTTGTCTTTGAAAATCTCCTCTCCTCGTTCTATTATTTTGGAATATTCTTTATGGAATGTTCCGATCAACTACTATCTCTATTAGACAAAGTCATGGTAAAATTACATTTATATTTTTAGATACTTGAAGCTATTTTTGACCTGAATGAGTATGACCCTGGAAATTCACACCACTATTTCCCGATAATTATTGATAATTTTTACTTATTGGAATGACAAAATATTGACATTAGCGCAAATCAAGTATTGGAAAAGCAAAATCTATATCTTCAGTTGACTTTTGAAGTTATAATATTCATTAATCTTGCAGTGTAAATTAAACCACTGTTTCAATCAGTTGTATTATAATCACTGCAGTCAATTTCATCATTTTCACTATTTCATTTATAGAGAATACACGCTTTAACGGTGTTAAAATATCGCATTAATTGTTCTATAGATCTATAATGTAACATTAATCAACTTCTAATACCTGGAAACAACCTTACGTCTAATAATTATCTATTTTGAATTGAGTTATTTTTTCAAATTATGGAAATTTTAATAAATATACTCTTCAAAAATGAACCAGTAAAGTCAGAAAATATTCGCTTATTTTGCAATTGTTTTCATAATTTTCACTATTTTGTTTTAAGATAGTACTTAATAGAAAGCTATCGGTTGTTTATGGCAATAATTATGATGAAGTATCACGTGATAATACAATTGTAATATGAGTCGTTGATAGAATGTTAAATGCCAAATTCACGATTATTACATTAGTAATGAAAAAATCGTCTCGTCGAACAATAATTAATTTCATTTATTTCGTTGTTTAGTGATATAAAAATCCGCAAATAAATCACATGTACGATAATCGTGATTTTGAAAAAAATAATGTGTGAAAGATTCGGATTATTTCCACTGAAGCAGCTTTGAATTAAATGATACATAATTTATACGAAAAATTTTTTATTCTGTAATTCAAACAAACCCGGGAAAAAATAAAATAGATCTACATTTTCGCCATTTTTTTTCGCTATAGAGATCTCCATTGATCTCGATGACAAGAAAAATTAAATACATCTACAGAGATCACAGAAGATCTAAAGTGATCAAAACAGATGTACACAGAACAAAGTAAACTTAATTGTGCCAAAAAATAGATCTCAGTAGATCAATGTAGATCTATTTTATTTTTTCCCGGTAAGTATAAAATTTCCTGGCTTAAATAAAATCAAATCGAATCCAAAAATTCAGTTAGAATCAATTAAAAAATATGCATTAAAATTAATAAAGATCGAGATAATTGAAGTTAACTAACAATAGATAACAAAGTAATTAAAAGTGTTTACATAAAATTAAATTATTGAACAATAATCAGTTTAGATACTTGAACGTTATCAGTGATAAAGACAACAACAAAAAAAAATTTCATACATATTGTACATTAAATAAAAGCATATGAAAATGAGATAAAACAAAAGCCACTTCAGTGAGCAATTAAAGAGTGTGTGAAGGCCTCGACCGAGGTTCAAATAATAGTAGATATGACTGTACGCAAAACTCGCACTCATGAAGGATAGGACCCGGTGTGTGATAATAATATATAGATACAGTGACATAGTTTCTACTCTCGAAGGATACGTACTTGCTCTTCCGACCATTTGAACGGCCCGAACACCCTTCCTGAATGTGGCCACTACCCGGAGGGAGAAGAACCATAGTTGTTAGTCTTCACATTCAAGTTATTTCATTCCAGATGGCTGGGAATCAATATGTGGGACAGAATCAAATTTGATCTTTTCTATCGATTAATCACCATTAAAACGTCTTCTAATTTTAGGCTTCTACCATCAATGACTCTTTTCCAATTGATGAATATTACTGGTGATGAACGATTGAAAAATCAATTTGATTGATAGGAACATTAATATTATCAACACAAACAACCCATAATTTACTGCAGTTCGAGATTACTATAAATTATTTAGAACACAACTGAATACACTGAAAGAAAATTTATCAATTTCAGTTGATTAACGACTAAAAACTTGATTGCAGATATTGAATATAAAAAGTTGCTTCTCAGGATTTGTTTTTGCAGTAATCTTTTCTTTCAGTAAATTAAAAAACTCACGTGATTTTTTATATTTACATGTCAATGCCAAATGATTGATGTTTATGTAGTATATGTTATTTGATAGATTTATTGGGTGATATTAATGGTTAAATTCAGATTTTTGTGTGTCTTGAAAAATAAAGATAAAATAATTAAACCCTGGGCATTTTAAACTCATCTGTTATTTTAACAAGATATTTGCACATGCTGGATATATTTTTAATTCAGATACAGTTGAATAACACTTTGTTTTTATGCCAATAATTCATATCACATATACTATTAAAATTCACACAAAAAAAATGTTTTTATTTTTATAATTTTACTCTGAATTACAATAACCATTTATTTACTGGTTATTCATCTAAGTAAATTTATATCAAAGTTAAAAAATATTATAACTATTATATTATATTATAACTAAAGTTTTATAAAAACTTTTGTATATTGATCTAAACTAATAATCAGAAACAACCCCCTTTTAATTAGAAACATATTAAAAAATATTTCTTAATTTTTATGGAGAATTTCAATTAAATAAATAATTTACGCAAAGAAACACTCTACAGGTTGCCTATATTTAAATTAATTTAAGTTTAACATTTAGAATGTCCCGAGTCAAAATTTTTATATTAATTTTACACTGAATGTACCGAATTCTTACTCATTCGATATTGAATATTTTGGAACTATTTCGAATTTATATTGAAAATACTGATTTTTGAATGTTCATCTCAAATCTGTTATTGTATGTATTGAATATCTTGAAATCATTCTTATTCCATACTGATTATTCTGACGTTAATATTTCCAACATAAAATCAGAATAGCTCCTTTAAAAGAGTATTGTAAATCGATGATGAACATTCTGAAATCATATTTAATTAATAATAAAATTATTGACGGAGTTTTTATTGAACTGATCTTATACAAAGTTCTTTTAAGATAGACTTTAGCAAAATAGAGTCTGGCAAGACTAAAGTTCCTTAAGTTTTTATGGGATTTTAGGCAAAACTTGAACAATATGGCGTCCTCTCACCAGACTCAAGGGACTCATAGGGAATCTCATATTGATTATTCTGACTTCAATACTGAATCAACATAGTCGGTTTTTTAAAGTGAATATTCTGAAATCGTTCTTATAAGAATAAAATAATTTATTTTATATTAAAAATATAATTAGTGGTAGCCTTTAGTAACCGTTAATCGACCGATCTGTCTAAACGTCATTTTTCAACGAAAAATCGAAGTGCATTAGAAAAATTTCGTTATGAAGATGTATATGCTCATAATTGCTACAGTCCTAATGTAACTTGTGATTAATAAATAATTAGTTTAATTGTGCTAGTTCCAAAAACTACTGATAAAAAGTTCATAACTGTTTTTTTAAAAATATAATTGACAACTAGTTTGTATTTGTCAGTTTTAAAGTGTAAGAATTAATCGTACTTCAGAAAAATTTTTGTAATTAAGTGTACAACATTATTAAAGTTTTAATAAATGATTGAATGTAATTTTCATGTGTATTCTTTTAATAATTAGTGAAATATAATTAGTAATAAGTAAACCCCAAATAATCTTTATTTTATACAGAATATTTTAAATTTTTATTGATTCCATATTGAAGATACTGAACAAGAATTTAGAAATTCCGAAACGTCAGTATAGATTCAATATTGAAAAAATTATTTTTCATACTGAATCTATATTCATAGGGAATGTATCCGAAAACGGAATTATTCAAATGTGTTTAATGTGAATTCAGTAAAAATTTATTTATAAAATCAATACTCGTTAAATATTCAATTTGTATTGAATATATTAAAAAATTCAATATCGTCAATACAAAATTAATATATAACATTTGACTCGGAATGATAATTTTTCACTGTTTCAGAATTGTATCTAATCTGATTAAGAGAATTTACCTTATTTGCAGATGGATTCTTTTCAAGGGACTGTTATAAAAAGAATCTACTTTTAGTCCAGACAAATACGGGAAATGGGATAATTTTGGTTTGCTGCGGCCAGATTAATGATTTATATATGACTGGATCGGAAATTTCGCGAGAAACACAATGGTGTAGGTTAAAATTGTTTGGCACGCATAGGAGTAAATCGCGAAAAACCGCCCCCCCTCGTGAATTTTTCGATTTCTATGATAGATATGAAAAAATGTTTTAAATAAAAGTTGTTCAGAATTTAATTTTAATAAAAAAAGTATTGAACACTTTTTTTCATATCTATAATAGATAAAAAGTTATTCGCGACTGAAGCTTCACTATTGACAAAAGCTTCAGTTGCGTCTAAGAAAATTAATAAAAAATACTTAATGTTAGAAATATTACTTTTTGGCGATTTATTTAGAAAAATGAGATATTAAATTTCATTTTTAGAGAAAAAATTTTTTTTTTCATTAATTTTTTCATTATTTTTATAAACAATGAATTATTTAAATCATTCCCATTTTGGTTCAAATGCACCGATCAGCTCGATTTTGGGCTCAAAATGTGCAGAATTGGAAATGGAACATTTCATATATGCAAAGTTTTTCATTATTTTGCACCTGTTAAAAGTTATACAGGTATAAATATTTGGGCCCCCGAAAGCACTTTTCCTCTTCTGCCGCCGTTGGGTGCGACAGAGAGCAATATATATCTCTCTGCTTCACTCGCACTCACACAAAACTTCTGCGCATGCGCCGAGTATGGTAAAACGTGAGTGCGAGTGAAATGCTCAATCCAACCGTAAGTGTGACAAAGACACTATACGGTGAGTGAAGAGGGGATGTTTTGGGCACATGCTGGTTACTTTAAAAGTCTTTCCGAGCTCGAAATGTATTAGCGCGAGATTTTTTCTAAGTTCTACGCGCTTTAAATTTTAGAAAAAAAATAATTATGGGTCTTTGTCACACTTACGGTTGGAGTGAGTATTTCACTCGCACTTACGCTTTACAATACTCGGCACGTGCGCAGAAGTTTTATGTGAATGAATAAGTATGAAATATGTATGGAATGATGGTACTGTAAGAATTTTTTAATAAATAGAATTACAATAAAGAATGAATTGGTTTAAAATAATTTTTTTATATTTTACTGCATGTTTTCAAATATTGAAAAAAATGAATGAAATGGTTAAAAAAAATGTTAGGAAATTTTTTTGAATTTTAGGTCCAATAATCATATATATAGATCGATAGAGAATTAAATTTCCTATCGATCTAGCTATACTTTTTTGGGCACTTTTTTCCGATTTTTTTTTGCCAAAAATAAAAACATTATTAAAACCTGAAAAATTATAATTATAATCAAACAAATTAAGATTATAAAAATAATACAGTCTTTCTTCATTTTTCACAATTTGTAAAAACATGCAGTAAAATATAAAAAAAATTTTTTTAACCATTTCATTCATTTTTTTCAATATTTGAAAACATGCAGTAAAATATAAAAAAATTATTTTAAACCAATTCATTCTTTATTGTAATTCTATTTATTAAAAAATTCTTACAGTACCATCATTCCATACATATTTCATACTTATTCATTCACATAAAACTTCTGCGCACGTGCCGAGTATTGTAAAGCGTAAGTGCGAGTGAAATACTCACTCCAACCGTAAGTGTGACAAAGACCCATAATTATTTTTTTTCTAAAATTTAAAGCGCGTAGAACTTAGAAAAAATCTCGCGCTAATACATTTCGAGCTCGGAAAGACTTTTAAAGTAACCAGCATGTGCCCAAAACATCCCCTCTTCACTCACCGTATAGTGTCTTTGTCACACTTACGGTTGGATTGAGCATTTCACTCGCACTCACGTTTTACCATACTCGGCGCATGCGCAGAAGTTTTGTGTGAGTGCGAGTGAAGCAGAGAGATATATATTGCTCTCTGTCGCACCCAACGGCGGCAGAAGAGGAAAAGTGCTTTCGGGGGCCCAAATATTTATACCTGTATAACTTTTAACAGGTGCAAAATAATGAAAAACTTTGCATATATGAAATGTTCCATTTCCAATTCTGCACATTTTGAGCCCAAAATCGAGCTGATCGGTGCATTTGAACCAAAATGGGAATGATTTAAATAATTCATTGTTTATAAAAATAATGAAAAAATTAATGAAAAAAAAAATTTTTTCTCTAAAAATGAAATTTAATATCTCATTTTTCTAAATAAATCGCCAAAAAGTAATATTTCTAACATTAAGTATTTTTTATTAATTTTCTTAGACGCAACTGAAGCTTTTGTCAATAGTGAAGCTTCAGTCGCGAATAACTTTTTATCTATTATAGATATGAAAAAAAGTGTTCAATACTTTTTTTATTAAAATTAAATTCTGAACAACTTTTATTTAAAACATTTTTTCATATCTATCATAGAAATCGAAAAATTCACGAGGGGGGGCGGTTTTTCGCGATTTACCCCCCCCCCTATGCGTGCCAAACAATTTTAACCTACACCATTGTGTTTCTCGCGAAATTTCCGATCCAGTCATATATAAATCATTAATTTGGCCGCAGCAAACCAAAATTATCCCATTTCCCTTATTTGTCCGGACTAAAACAATTTATAAGTGATTAATATCTGTCTGAAGTTCATACCAAATATTTTGGGGCAGTAATGCGCTGGCTATACGTAATGGCTGAATAAGTCTTCAAGTTTTTAGTTTGCTAGTTAATAAAAAATTCAATAGCAGAAAGCCACAGTTACTTGAAATTCTTGCATCAAATCTACTTTTAAATGTAATATTAAATCATATTGAAAGCAACACTTAAATGATATCATTAGTAATAAACAGTCATGTTTGTTACCAATAAAAAAGCACGTGTTACTTGGTAATGTGACATTTATTTGTCACTCAGCATTAGTGGTACGTCACAACAAAATGTGAATACATATGAATTTTAACATAAGACAACATGCTCGAAAATGCTTCATTCTGTTAAGTCAGTGGTCATTCTCAATGTATCTGGACATTTATATCTAGAAATATTTCCATCAATTCATATATTACTTAATTAAATTTTTGACTGGAAAAAGTAGTCTCAAAATACTTTGATATTTTTTTTGTCAAAAATAGAGAGAAATAATTTTTCGCTTAAACATTCCTTAAGCTTCTGTACATTCCCATATTTTAGGTCAAAAATTCAGATTAGGTTTTTTCGTACTTAATCTTTATGATGATTTTATAGGACAGATCTCCTTTAGCTTCTTTGTTTCACTTAAAATCCTCATGAAGATTTCTAGTGGTACATTTACACTGAACTATATTAAACCTTTTCGAGATTTTATGCAATTCTACAAAAAGTTACACTTAAATAAGGATAATACGGAAATAAGTTAATCAAAAATTTTATCACTAAAGTATAGCTAAGATTTAAAGACTATTATCTTTTATGATCATTAAACATGTTAGTTTTTTTCAAATGTATACATTACTTAAATAAACTTTGAAATAATTACTAAAGTAAAATCTATAATAATTCATTTGAACTCAAAATGGTCTGATCAAACTTTGACTTTATCACTAGCATTTTCCAGTCAAATCATAACGAAATGCCGACCACTGACTTTATTCAGGACGGTTTACTTAATGAATAAAAAACTATTTTATTCAATTTTTTTTAATTCTTACGAGGCTTCTGCATTTAACAACAACTTAACATTTGAAAATAACGAAAATTTATTAAACACTGAACCATTAATAAAGTCTGCATTAAAAAAGATAATATTTTGACAAAAACACTATAATTAATACTTTAATTACTCTTTTAGTTCGCTCATGTTATACATTATCTGAAATGATTTGTTCATATTTAAAAATTAAAAATTTGTTAATGTAATAAATAAAGATTAATAAAGATATTTTGGATTTAAATTTAAACGGTATTAAAATCAGAAAGTTTTTTTTTCGAATTATTTCTACTTTGAACATTCACTGCAAATTCACAAAAATTTAAGTGATTAATAATAAAATGCTGAAAATATTTTATAATAAAACACTTAAGTATTTCTGATGTTAAAATCTATAGACGAACTATTAGATTTTGGTAAACGCTTGAAAACGTTTAAAATTTATCTACAAAACCGTCACAGTTTGTTTATGTCATTTAACATAGTGAACATTTTAAATGTTCAGTTTTTAATCACTTGGATTTTTAGTAATTTAAAATTTTGAAATATAATATTATTATTTTTCTGAATAATCAATTAAAGTTAAATATATTTGTATTATAAATTAACAATCTTGATCGAAAAAATTACATTCATGAATTATTGTATTATTTTTTAATCATAATAGTATTTTCGTTGCAAAAAAAATTACAATAATTTCCAAATGAAAAGTTAAAAAAATATTGCCAATTGTAATTTAATGCAGACTTTAACGTCAGCATGATTGGTTTAATTTTTAATATTAATTTTTATTTCAATAGAAAAATCGAAGGATTACGAGATAATGACTGAATGGAATATGGCGTACCATCGAGATAACTTCGGTAAACAGTATTTCCTTTCACCATTCCAGTCTGCATCATCATCATTCCAACATCTGCAAAAATATAGTGGTCAATCCCATACGGATTATGGATAACAATAATTGTCATTGAGGACCACAAATTTTTTCACAATTAAGAAAACACGATAGTTGATTCGAAAAAAATAGTCACTCTGAAATGTCACTTTCATTATTTATTATTAAATCGAAAAATAAAGTTGACGACGATGAAATTCTCTGGGTGCCCAGGGTTTATGTAGACATAAGCGATTGAAAAATCACTGTAGATGATAAACATAGTGTGTAGCTATAAATTTATGATGTAAGTGTCATGACACGAAGATTTTTATATTATAATTTATAATCTAATGAAACAAGGTGAGAGTACTCGTACATATAACAATACAGGGCAAACTCTCATAACAATTAATATTCCATTTTTTCCTCTGTATAGAAATTTTAGTTGACCGTTGATTCAATCATTAATACATACATGTTTTAGAATTAAAAATATTGTTTTATCAATCGTGAATAATAAGTTATTAATGATTGTTAAAATGTGTAAATTTTGTTTAAAATTTATTCATTTTTATAATTGTTCATCAATGACAGTTGTTGACATTGAAGATGTGCGACTCAATATATTAAAGCTCTTGCAAGATGGCATTTTTATTGGGGCGGGACCCAACGCGAGCTAGAGAACATGCAATGCAAGACCATCAGAGAATAAAGGAACATACTAGAGTGCAGACTAGTATTTTTTATTAGTCAGTTGGTCATGCGCCAACTGACTCAACTATCAAGGGAAAATTAATACACTTCACTTGCTTTTAACTCATTCAATATTTCATTTTTCCAATATTAATAAATATGTAACTGTTTATTCCAGATTTCTATCTTCAATACTAGCATCGTGTTAATTATTTTTTAGAACTATTGCTTGAAAAATTAAAGAAATTTTTTCTTCAAGTGTTATGAAAAATAAAATATGAATGATTCAAATAAAATACACTGAGAAAAAATCACAATAGAAGTACATTTTATCATTTTAATTAAATTAAGTGATATTCAATCGAGAATTTTCTCGTGTTAATTGAATTACTATAATTACTGGATAAGTATATGATTTTAATATTCAATTTAGTTGTTATAAAGATTTGTATGTTTTCTGTACTTGAAAAATGACATAAAATCAATCAAGCTAAAACATTTAATTCTTTCATTATTGTTAAGTTATCAAATTGTCAAGTAAGTACCCTTATAAACGATTGAAAGGGTGTAGGGTTAAAATTTTTCTATCTTCTAACAATTTTAGTAAACCAAATTAGATATTTCTAAGTAAATTCAATTTTGGCAGGATAATAAAATTTTTTCTCAGTGTACGATTGTAGATAAGTAATGTATGGAAGAGGGTAAAAAATGCGATTCTGTATTATCATCCTTATTGGCGCGGATAAAAAGTTTGAACAGTTTATAGGTAGCGATTGAGAGCGAATTAGGCAAAACAGAGAAAATAGTAAACAAGACAGTGAGGTAGGGATTTAGATACAGAAATAGATATAAAAATTGAGAGCAATGATATAACGTGATAGAAGAGCGAAGGTCAGGTCGAATTACAAGGGCTGTGAGCGATAGAACAGTCGTAAAAATATAGTAATAAAAAGTATATATACTCAGACGAAAGTAGAGTAAAAAGTTTGAGAGTAAACGAGCGATTGAGAGACGTTACCTAAGTCCCGGCCCCAGGAGCGTTGCTGCTGCCCCACTAGATCATATATTATAACAATTTATCGTCACTGCCATATTAAGGTGTCAGTAATTATTATTTATCTTTAGTGTACGTTGACATTCAGTGAAAAGAAAAACATTAAGGGACAATTATATTTGAGTTAAAAAAAAAATATGTCGGAGACATTGGCAAAATAAAGCAGACAACACTTTTAGATTCTTTTACGATTCCTCCGTTGATTGCTTAATTATTTATTTTGCAAGTCACATGAAAATTTTTCTCCTCCTTATCCAATTATTTTGAAAATTCAATTCTTCATATTTAGGTTAAACTTTCACGTGAACATATAAAATTTATATTTTCTATGTAAAATTTTTCTAATAAAAATAAACTAAAGATTTTTAGAATATAACAGCCCCATTTGATGAGATTAAATTTACAGATCAATCGAGTTTTTGAAATCAACTAAATCTGGGTAGATCTAATTAGATTTAAGCAAATCAAATTGAATAAGAATCACGATGTCAAACATTAAATCTGATAATGAGTGGGTTTAATGCGATTTGATTTATCTCTGGATCAAATTTAAATGCACTGGATTAGATCTTATCAATCATCTTCAAATTGAATAAAATCTCATCCTAAGAAGATGAAATAAAAAAACAATTGACCGAAATTTAACTAGTAATGAATAGTCTTATTCAAGAAACAATTATGCTCACATGTGTTATTAGATCAACATTGACCTTGTAAGATTTTAAAACTAGAAGGCTAAATTGGATCTACCTAAAAAATTTTAAAGATTCTAACGTTACTTAGAAAAATACAATGTCTCACCGTGTGAGTTCATTCCAATAATTTCTCAATAAAAAAATATTTATAGAAAATTAGTATATTTTTAGACATTTTTTAAATTCTAAATTTATGAAGAAATAAAATTAAATAAACTTAAACCTATCTTTTACAATTTAGTTTTAAATACGAGTAAAAACAGATCACTTTTGTATGAAGATAAGAATGAAATAATTTATAATTAATTAATTATAATATTTTCTATTTTGGTGGCTTAAATTTTTGACATGTGACTCACATAATAACTTGTTATGTTACAATTTGACGTACCAAGTGTTAAGTAGTAATTATAAAAGCTATAGATTTTAATTAGTAGAAATTAATGTATTAAAAAAAGGTTATTAATAAATAATTTCAGTTGAAGTAACTTACAGTTTTTGCATTTGCACTTCTTGATGAGCGTTTCATCTTTGATGTCTTCGTGGCATGCTTTGCAGTAAAACCATGCTCTGAAAGTATTTTATTAATCAGATATAAGAACTAATTTCAAAGACAATCAACTAGATGACAATTCAATTTCATACCGTTTAACTTCATCAGCTGATTGAGCAATGAAAAATCCCTGAGTATTAGCTGTAATCTTGGCACCTCGTGGATTTATCGAAATTTTGCTGTCTGCACCACCTTCTCCCTTGATTTCAATAGCCAAAAGTAGAAGCTTCAATTTCGTGAAGCATAATCTACCAAAAATTCATATATTAGATGCTGGACATAAAATAGTATTTTTGATTATTTTGTTTCATGAAGATTTAATAAAAAGTTTATTTGAAGTTTTGTGTCTGTAAAGAGTTTGAATATCCAAAATTAAAAATGAAATATGAAAAATAGAATTTCCAAATCTAAATAGAAAAATACTCATTCTTAGATTTTACTAAAAATTCTACTATAATAACTCGAGCATAAAAAATATAAAAATAATAAAATAATAATAAATGAGTTTAAGGAAATATTCAAATTAGTTTTCAAAATTATTGATATTGATGATGTACTGATACTTCAAAATTTAACCAATTAAAAAGAATTTTTTGTAGAAATTTATTTACTAGCTACCTAGCTTTTATAGTTTTTATTTATTTTGTACATGAACGCTGATAAATTTTTATCTAGAATATTTATAAATATAATTTTATTACAACCAATAAATAATCTATTAATTATTAAAATTTACTTCTTTATTGTTTTTGTATAATTGAAATAATAATTGTTGATTAATCATTACCAAGATAATAATCATTACGATAATTACATAATGTTTGTGGAATTAATTAAAAGTAATACTATAGCTTTTTTTTTAAAGAAAAAACGACAATTGAAAAAAATGAAATTAAAATATTAAACAAATTGGAGTACTTTTTATGCTCGAGAGAAATTGGAAAATTACTCAACTTTCAAAGAAATATACCTACTTTACAAAGGAGATAATTTTTCTATAACAAATACAATAATCTTGATATTATTCTTGAGAATAAATATTATAGCAATAGTTAATAAAAATTAATTCATAAATTTGCTGAAGATACTAATAAAATCAATTCTTTTATTGAAAATTATGTCCTTTGAGAGATCAAACTTTTTATTTATAATCAATAGATCAATAGTTTAATTTTCGAATGTACGTTAAATTCTGTATAATTATATTTCAAATCTTGATAACTAGATTTAACATTATATAAACGATAAATTATGCAACTTTTTATCATAAGCAAAATAAGATATCTGTATTTAATGAAATGAAGCCATTTTTAAATGATATTACATCGATACACATTGATTGATTGGCACATTTGAACCATTTCTGAGAAGCAATATTAGTGAGGTTTTTATGAGGCACAAATTAAGAATCCGCATTGATCTTTAAGCATATCCAACAAGAATTTCTAGTTGGGCTAAACTTCAGAACTTGAGAGTTTTCTCATTTGTTACAATTAAAAACTTCATTGTCCTTTGAGTAATTTTCGAGTATTGTTGGTTTATTTAACAATTACAATTAATAATATTCTTTCATCGATGCTTGAACTTATTATGATTTATTGAAAAATTAGTGTATATCGATGAAAACCTTATGGCTTTATTGAATACTGATACCTTATTTAAACATCTGTGCAGTAGTTGATATATCATTAATTAGTTATTAACATGCTGGCTCACAGATTTTCATTTGCATGGAAAAAATTCTTCCAATACACAAATAGTTATAACAGTTCAGGCAGTAAAATCGGAATGAAAGAAAAATTAATTTTGTTATAAACACTATAATGACAGAAGATTAAAAGTGAGATGTTCCCTTCGTAAGAAAAATAGAAAAAAGTAATAAAAATGATTAAGATATGATAAATATTCTCTATTTTGTATCTTCATATAACACAACATTAATAATGCATTGAAAAATTATTGAGTAATATTACCTAATAATTTTTGAATGTATTATCAATATTGTGTTCAGCACTGTTTTTTACTTTATGTTTTTGTTTAGTTTATTTAAACACTTTTTTTATAATAGATACTACGGTTTGTCTTTACTGCCATATTTTTTATTTCAATTTTTACAGTAAAAATGTTTAAAAATTTTTTCCATGTAGAAGCACTTTTCAAATAATAATTAATCGGAAACGTAAAAACCAACATAGACAAATAAAAAAGAGAAAGAGAGAGAAAGTCAAATATGTAGATACAGAAAATAGGAGAGAGAGAGAGAGAGAGAGAGAGAGAGAAAACATGCCTGATAGTTTGAAGCATTATATTGTATTACATTACTACAAAATAGCACTGGTGTCAAAGCAAACATCCACATACATTACCATAGTGCAAACATCATATATCATTCCGTACAATGTTGAGGGTGAATAATTAATTAGAATTAACCCTCTAACAGCGTACCACATCATTAGAAATACATGTTTACATTTTGGGTATGATATCTTTTATGTTTCTTGTTTTACACTTTTATTTATAAAATGCATTACTCAGTAATTATTAAAAAGATATTTTGAAAATAGTAAGTAAATAATTCATTAGTATTTAATGAGTATTCTCATATTAATATTCCCGGTTTTGTGTGTGTAAGTCATGTATTTCTATAATAATAACAGATCAAATGAATACGCGGATACAAGGTTAATTTTTTCAAATCCGCCGCGTAAAAGGACAGTAAATTTAGAAGATTAAATAGATCAAGCTGATACAGCGATTAACACAGAAACAATTGTTATTTTAAAATCAGTAAGATGTTTCGTGTGGGATGTTGCAAATCTTATTTTAATTAGGGCTCTTAAAAATTATGTCTAAAAAAATCTTTCGTTATCTATCTTCCCTAACATAATGTCTACTTATGATGTTTTTCAGCAAGAAGCACAAATGAACACAATACCACATGATGATTCATAAACGTCTCCGACTTCATCTTTATTCTACTCCGAAAAAATGGTAAAAATATCTTATTCCGGTCCCTATAATTTCCTTAGGGTTTTTTTTTTAAACTATTTAGTCATTGGAGATATTTTCCAAGTCTGAAAAAATTGTAGATAAAAAATTGATTTCGAAAAACAAAATTGCATTTTAAACAACTCTTCCAGATGATTCATCGGTAAAAGTTGTTTGAAAAAATTAAAAAAAATTCTCAATAATGGCTATTGTAATATCTTTAATTAGTTTATTAATTACTAAAAAATTAAATTAGTCTAAGAAAGTATTTAGTGCAAAACTGTTCTCAAAGAAATGAAATTTCTAGGGTATAATTTTTAATTCTCTAATAAGTGTGAAGTTATCAATAGATGAGAAATTTTGTTCCTGAAAATTTATAATCTATATGTTTGTATCACATAACGTTCGTCTGTGCTTCTCACTGGAAAATATCAAATGTCCGATTAAAGTTCTGTGATATAATTGATGTATTCTTAAACTAAAAGATAAAACTAAGATTTGCCTATTCCACAATTTCAGAATGTATGACTATTAAGTAAATAGAAGACTGGAAAATTTATTTATCTTAGTTATTCAACATTGATGAATTTTCGAGTCTGCTTCAATAATTACTTCATAAAAGTGAATTATACTAAAATTGGTTTCATTTCGACAATTAACATTATAATTCAGAGTGTGTAATGTAATTCAGACAGCAAAAAGTTTTTATGATTATAACAAAAAAATTTATGGGAAAAAGTTGAAAAAAAGATAAGAAAAATAAGCTTAAGTAAATATATGGTGATAAGATAGAAACGTAGAGGGAGGATAATGATATATGACTCAGATCATAAAGCAAGAATAAGATGGAATAAGATTAGAAAAACTGAATAAAAAGAACATGGGGTTATTAGAAAAAAGAGCATCAGAATAGAAATGAAACGAACAGAATGACAATGTTCGATTTTCTGGTCAAAGTTATAAGGGGGAAAATCACTAGTCACTTCAATGAAGATATTGTTATAACTATCAGTTTGAAATCAGATAATAATTATTCAATACAATTTTCGTTCATAATGTTACGGAAAACAATGATGCGTAGAAGGAAACACATTTCTTTCGCATCCGAATACTTAACATTTTCACAGTTGAGATTAAATAAATTTTGAAACTATTCAACAATGAGCTACGTAATTAATTTGTAAATATGACTATTCTGCTCGAACAATAATCAAATGGGTAACATTTTTATTCATTATCCTTTCAGAATTTTTTTATATTAATACAATAATATTAAGTATTAATCATTTTTTAGATGTTTCAATAATAATTATTTGCTTAAAAACTAACTTAATTTATCATTTTGAATTTCAGATAAGAATATATGAACTTCTTAAAAAAAATCGAAGCCAAATGAGGCATCCAGAAAATAAGTTACTTCAAAATATGTATGGCTACAATTAAGAAGAAATTCTTGAATAATTAAAAAGATAATCAAACAACATTTATATTTGCAAATTATATATTTTTGTTAAATTAGAATTTAATGGTGATTTTAATAATATTTTAAAAAGCACAATATGATTTGTTTTTAGTGTTGACATCAGAAAAAGAACTCTGTCTATTTATTTACTATTTTGATTAAATATTTATTTCGGGGCGGAATATATTTTCAACGAGGTAACCAAAATTATGAGATTTTACTCTGATAAAAGTACATCGTAATAGTTACGAATACCTATTTAAAAATTCCAAAACGTTTATTCATAAATAAAAGTGTCTTCTTTAGGCTGTAGATTTTTTAATTTATTCTTTATGATTCCAGAATCTAGATAAATTTTACTAATGACGTAGATCATATCTAATAATAATTTACGTAGAATAAAAATCATTTCTTTTTTTTCACTTACTTTTATGTGCTTTCCACTTCGTAGTAAAACTGATATGCATTTACTGTTAAATACTCATAACATAAAAAAATTGAAAAAAAAAGTAACACACGAAAAAAAAAAAATACGTGCAAGTATTGAAAAATCTTGAAAAATTTCTACACATAAATGCACGTCATTAAAATTGCATAGGAATTTTAGAATGCTAGTTTATTTGATAAATTTTAGATGTAAAAATTTAGGTACACGAAGAGTTTAAGAGAAAAAGTTATTTACTTAATTCTTCATGTTACAATAAAAACCTCTTTATTTCAACTATTTTCTATGTAACGCAGTTTTTTATTTTTATTGTTTAGTTTTCTAATATTTATTTATATAAAAATTGTTTTCAAGTTTATAACAATTAAAGTTGTAAATGCTTTATGAAGAACTTCATTGTGTAACTACTATGGTGTAAAATCCACGTGCAGAAATTATGTAACGAAAGAAGCTTCTTAAAATCATTTTACACGGCACTTCTTGAGGTATCTAATTAAAATTTTCAAGTATTATTTTAAAATTCCAATCATTAAAAAGATTCCAGCATGAAAAAAAAAGTAAGAGACCTAGTGGTCGACTACAAACTAGTACGTGATCATCCTATGAATTTTGTATCAGACACCCGATATATAGGTATCTAAAATATATATACACTGTAAATTTTAGTATTTTATTTTAAAATATTAGAAGTGTTTTAATATGACGTCACCCATTTGATTAACATTGTCTCGATTTTAAAACTTTTTTAAGTGTCTTGAAGTTGAGACAATGTTAGTCAAATGGGTGACGTTATATTAAAACACTTCTAATACTTTAAAATAAAACACTAAAATTTACAGTGTAAGTAATCAGGTACTGATCCATAATCAACTATTGAGTCTCCTACCTTGTATTAATTAGAAAAATAAATACCCAAGAAAATTTTCATTTTATACGAAATTATTTACATAATTCTACAATGTTTTATTTTTTTATTTTGCTAAAAAAATGTTCTATTCGTCCTGAAGTATTTTCGTTTTTATAGTTTCAAATATAAACTTTCAAGATTTCTTGATTATTTTAAAACGATTTTTGATTTTTATTGTTGCTATCATCGCACTAATGTCCATGCAAGAACCTCTTTAAATTTAACAAAATTCAAAATAGCAATCACAAGCCGGTTAATCTACGATGTGCTAACAGTTTCCTTTAAAAAGAATCTACGTAATGAGTGACACTCAAAAATTTCAAATAACACTACACTACATAGAATAGAAAAGAAGAAGAAAATAGAAAGACAAATGTGGAAGTTATAAACTAATTTATTTTTTTAAATAGAAATAACAAAATAAATGTAAAAATTTTAATAAACGTAACAATGCTTCAATTTATGCTATGAGAGTTCTATTAAAAGAAATATAATAAAGATAAGAAAGGCCGTGTGTGTAGTGAATAGATCGAGAAAACATGTTCTTTTTTATATAAAAGTAAAAAATAAATAAGTGTTATGTGAATTTAAATAAGAAGAAATAAGAAAATAAAGAAAGTAATGGGTACAATTTGCATGTGTGATAGCCGTTTTTTAGCGAGAACTTACTCGCTAGCTTGGGGAAAAGTCATCCCTGTAAAGGACGGGGAGAGGGTTTCCGTGTACATCTCGCAGCCTGTGCCTTGCAGGTAATCATTCTGCCATGCCTGAGTATCCGGAGACTGAAACACCAACCAACCAACGCTATTTCATCACTTTATTTTAACTTTACCAACCGTATTCACCATGTTTAAATATGTATTATTTATGTAGCTTATCAATTCATATGCTCTAAAATATAAGATCTGTAAATGCATTTAAGAATGTATTATCCATTAATTATAAAATGATTCAGATTATCCTGATTATATTGAAAGAACTTTCGAATATAAACTACTCCTCATTAACTAATTCAATGAATTCGGTTGTGTACAAAATCATCAATAATTCAAAAGCTAAAACAAATTGATCGATTTGTGCTGATCACTCATGTCTACTACACGCCTGACAGATAATTCCGTTAACAGTCGCTAAGAGGTAAGCGCCAATTACTTTTTCGTAAGGTCAGAGAAGAGAGACCAGCATAGAAGCCCAATGCTGTGTTAAAAATCCGGACGAAGTTTCGGTCAACATGTCGGTATTTTGGGTCAACATGTCGGTAATCTCAGGTCACAACATGAAAGTTTCTGTAAACCCATTGAGCGATGGCGCTGTAACGGTTTATTTCAGCCACGCCCCTTAATCTAAGAGAAAAAAAAGATAAGATTTGTGTTCTCTTTTACTCTCATTACAAGAATCTTAAGCCAGTTTATTTTCAAGCACAAATTTTTAAATAGAAACGGTCTAAAACCAATCTGATATTCTTGTAACAGCTCAGAGGTAACACGCTCGACTACTGAAACGTAGGTTTTGTGGTCAAGCCTATCAATGTTATTTTTTCTTTTTTTTTTTTTTATTTAATTAATTGTAATGATGAATTTTTTTAAGACAAATTTTATACGCAATCATATTAAAGGAGAGTAAAAAATGATGTACGACTGGAGCAATTTTTTTATAACAAATAACGATGTTTATAAGGAAAAGAAAAGAAAATTTAATTATGCATGATGATAATGAGTCAAAGGCTTCGATAATGATATTTATAATTTTAATAATATATTTTTAAAAAAATAATATTTAATAATATAACAACATTTTTTTAAAGAATATTAGGACGAAATGTAAGAAAATAAAGTATTTTTCGATAAGTAAAATAGATTGCAAATCTGATATTTGATTTGGTACATAAAACCCATCGGTGCAAAGCAATTAGAAAATAAATAAATTATAATAAATTAAATGATTTAAATCTTAAAATCCACTTGAAATTGTATGAACTTGCAAATCTAGTGTAATAAATACAATATCCAAGAAGTAATCATATTATATACTATCAAATTTTATGACCTATGGAACGCGCTAAATTTTTAGAATCAAAAATGATTTTCAAATCAGCAATGTGACATTATCAATAGATTCCCATATTTCAGAAATATTGGCTTCTTTTATTCACTCGTCGATTCCGTAATCAAAATATTGAGAAACGTGTTAAAAGTGACTAAAATGATAATCAAATGGATATCATATTTAACACGTTTAAATGCGTAACAAAAATGCACTTGGATCTACAGTGTACATATTTTTGATTCGTCATTAGACTTCTTTGTGTACTTTTTTCAAGGAGTAATACAAATAACTAATTTATTAATTTTCTGTTAGGAAGTTATTGTCATAGAATCGATTTTTTGAAATTTAAAATTCTGTGATATTTCGTCTGTTCATTAACAAATTATATGCATATGTGTTTGAGAGTGCCTATATGTATATATATATACGTTTGTATGTCAGCTTTTTTCGTTGACGATATTGTAAAAACGTATACTAACATTGAGTTTGAACCAATTTCATTTAAAAGTTTAGGCTATGAAAACAATCTGAAATGGCGTTACAAATAATTTCAAATATATTTCATCTATTGTTAAAAAATTAGAATATTATCAACAAAATGTTGAAAATAACTACACTGCAAATCTAAAATTCCGCTACATATGTTTGAAATTTACACAGATAATGTAATACGTTATAGAGAACTACAGTAATTTTGTAGACACTTTTTACATACACATAATTAATTGATCAAATAAGCGCGCCGAAGGCGCGCGAAATTCGGTCATAATTATATGAAGAGCCTCGTGCGAAGAGATGACATACCATGTCGTTATCTCTATACACGATAGAGGGCACAACTTTAGAGTAAAAAATCTCTTAAGTTCCCCTTCCTACACCTACCTATCCCTAGACTATACCCACAAGACCTCATATCTTTAGAGAAGTGCTAATTAATAAAAATTTGTGACTTCTTTGGAATAGATGAAAGGGTTTGGGAAGAAGGAAAATCATCTGAATGATTTTCAGGGTGGGAAAGTAATCTCTTTAAACGAGGCTCTTCATATAACTATGGCCGAATTTCGCGCGCCTTCGGCGCGCTTATTTGATCAATTAATTATATTTCGAGCCTCGTTCTCAAGATTACATACCATGTAGTGGTTTAGAGAAAATGTTACAAATTTTTAGCTTACTATTAACTTTTATTATAAAAAATTTTTAATCAACTTCTGTTACAAATAAACAACCTTTATATGATACTCAACTAATCTATTTTGTACAAGAAAAAACTGCTTTAGCGAAGCTCTGATTATCCGTCGAAATAGGTCTATTATAGACCTCAGCAAACATCTGAGAGTCTTCAGACCAGCCTGCTATCTTTTTTATAGTTTCTAAATTAATTCCTTTAGCATTTGCTGCTGATGTTGCAGCATGTCTAACTGAATGACCTGAAAAATGCTTGTGTCTATTCCACTATCTAATAGTACTGTCTTAATCAATTTACTAATTGTCTGAACAGAGGCTTGTCTAATTGGACTCTCAGTACTGATGAATTATTTCTTAGTATTTCCTCTGACATCCTTAGTCTTCTCTATGTACTTTAATTATGTAGAAGCCACGCAAATTTCTGAGTTTTGCCTAAAAAAAGGTGTACAAAGAAGCGGTTGGTACCTTTTAGGAGCCGAAGTTTTTATCCTTTCTGTAATTTTAATTACCAGAGCTTTCTCTGTCTGCCTAATATTATGCCACTCAATATTTGCTGATGTCTGAACCCTGTGAGCAGTGCATAAGGCTATCAGCATTACTGTCTTCTTAGTTAACTTTTTTAAGGACAACTTCAATGGATATAACGTAGCTAAATACTTTAGAACTTGAGAAACGTCCCATGTGAACAAATACTTTGGGGCTGATGGTTTTAATTTGAATACACCCTTCATAAATCTGGAAATTAACCTATCTTCTCCTATTTTATTTACTGTAATTAGGGAGATTGCTGACCTATATGAATTCAGGGTACCATAAGAAGTTCCGTTTTCAAATCTTTAATTTAAGAATAGCAAGACCTGCGCGTTGGAAGGAGTATACATATTAATCCTTCTCTCCTAACGAAATTCGGACCAAAGTATTAATGCTGACTGGTATTGTTTCAGCGTAGCCTCCGATAGTAAAGCCACTAGTAGCTCTGTGACTTTTTGTGGTACACCCCTCTGTTTAAAGGCCTGCCTGATAATCTTCCTACCATTAGTTCCAATGTATCTGCTCTCGGGTGATGCTCTCTCTACAATTAGATAGTAATAAATTAAGATTCGAATGGAAAATTATTGCATCCTCGATTAACAACTCCTGAAACATCGGATACCAGGGCTGATTTGGCCAGTTAGGCACCACTACTAAACCTTCTGCTCTATCTTTCTTGATTTTTACCAGAACCTTTGAAATAATGGCAAAAGGTGGAAAAGCGTAACAATTATAAATAGACCAACTTATAGTGAATGCATCTATCTCTAATGTCTTGGGGTACGGAAATCTTGAACAATAAACTAAACATCTTTTATTTTTAGAAGTAGCAAAAAGATATATTCGGTCTACCATATCTGTACACGATTTCCTTGAAAGCCCTCACTGACAATTCCTACTCAGTGTCATTATTAGTTAGTCTGGATAAAGAGTCTGCCTCTGTATTATCCCACGAGGGTATATAAGATGCAAAGAAAAAAATTTGTCTCCTTTCTGACCATTGCCATGTGTCCGCGGCCAATTCGTTAAACTTCATATATCTAGTTTCACCCATCTTGTTAACGTACGAAATTGCTGTAGTGTTATCAATTCGAAGCAAGATATGGCAATCTTGTAAATGATTAGCTAATAATTTTAATGCAATCTTTACCGGGTATAATTCTTTTAAATTTATATGCCACTTCTTTTGGTGAGATCTTTAAACTCCAGACATACTTTGAATTCAATTCGTTGCTTCCCAACCTGAGTTTGAAGCATCTGTAAAAATTGTCATAACAAAATCCTTTGTTGTCATGTTACTTCTACTCGAAATTATACTATTTCGCCACCAATCCAAATCAGCCCATAAATATTCCGGTATCTCAAAGGAGGCATCGAAGTTGGTTTCATTACTATTAAGAGCTAATATTTTCTTTTTCTCTAAAAGTTTTGTATATAGCCAACCATATTCAATTGCAGGGCAGGCTACTATTAGGCTACCGATTAGTTGCGAGAAATCTCTAATTGTATGTTTCTAGTTCCAAATCCATTAATCAATTTAATTAATCTTTCTTTCTTATCTGCCGTAAGCTCTACCGAAAGAGTCTCTAAATTCAAGATAAAACCCAAGTGTTTGTAAGAATATGATGGATATGACTGAAGAATGACCTATTTGTCTAAGAACTTTGACGATCGGCTTTATTTTTTGTAAATACAAAGGGACTAGTACTTAGTCCAAATACTAAACATGTAAACTGGTACAACTTATCCTCAAATCTCAAAAACTTTCTACAACTTTTATGTACTGAAATTAGATAATATAAAATGACCAGAAAAAATTAAATTTTTAGCCATCCTAAAATCTTCCATCTTAAAATGGTCTGTCAAAATGAACTCATTCAGTTGTTTCAAGTTTAGTATAAATCTAAATAAACCATTTGGTTTTGGAACTAGAAAAATGTGGATAAAAATTGACCTTGCTCGGGTTCACATAGTTCAATTGCCCCTTTAATTGACAGTAACCCAATAGCATCCTGAAATCTTTTCCTTTCATTCTCTGGAATATTTACGCGCAGCAGTGATTTCTGTATAACCTCTTTACAAAATTTGATTTTATAACCTCTAATACAATCAAGTACAAATTTGTCGCTTGTTATTGAGCACCATGCTTCTATAAAATGACTTAGTCTTCCTGCAACTTGACCTACTTCTGAACCTATCTGTTCCCGCCTTTGTAGTTCTTCTTCCGTCGATTTTGTTGGTCAGATCTCGACTGTTGATATCTTGGAAACGAGGTACCCATCTGCTGAGTTCTGAATCTTAATACTAGATACCCGTTTAAATTTCTCGAGTTGGACGTTCCAGGTTTTACTCTCACATCCTTCACTAATTTTTCTATTGCTTGCACATTCTTTATTTTGGTGACTAGATCTTAACCAAATAGAAACTTATCCGCTTTAGCTATATCAAGAATGTCTCGAGTAGATTTATTAAAACCTGGGGTTATTGTCTTCTTTCTTGATACCGACTTTTTATAGTAAGTATATGAGAGAATTTTACCCGCTTCAGATAAATATTCTAGTAAGTTTGGATCCACGCTCTCAGTTTCTGACATAACCAAAGATGTGGCTATGCCAATCGCCCTTAAAGCTGACCCGACTAAATTTTGGGTTTTCATACGAAAATAATCCCTTTTCTTAGCCGATTCTGATAATCGAATGCTTACCGCCTCATTGATGACCGGGGCATCACTTGCATACTTTTACAGCAATTCTTTTAAATCCTCTTTTAGAACGCCATTTTCCACCCAAAACTTTCATCATGACAATAATGCTGGGTGTAATTCTATCTTTTAAACTTTAGAAGCTAATGGATCCTTTCCTAGAATCAATTTGAATTCTTCACTCAAAATCTCATCTCCAATTATTATTGGATTTCCCGGATTGTTCTCCATGTCACCTAAACGGGAGGAAGAAAAGAGGAAGGTGAAAACATTACCTGTTATGCGAATCATATTCATTTATATATATCTACATATATGAGACGTTCGGCCGCTATGTGCAGACTCATCTTAATCTGAGTAAAGAAGTTTTAACCTTTCTTATACCCAACGGTACGTGAGAGCTGTCTTACCGCAAATCGTATAAGCGCTTGCTCAGGTTGAGCATATCAATACATCTTTATTTTTGTAACTCAGTCTCCCTTAATGGTGAGAACTGTTAGCAAATTCTACCTCTAATGTAGGCGTCTGCTTTTTGTTAAATTAATATATTTCATTTCTATACCCGTATCAATGTCTCTTCCCGAAATTATAGAAAAGTCTAAGCCTTGATTCTCCACAAGCTCTGTGTCCTCTTTTCCATGATCAAGATAGTAGTCTTCCTCGCTCTCTCCCGGCAACGCTTATGGATCGGATAGGGCCATTATTTGCGCCTTCAACACCTCTACCCCATTAGATAAACTTTCAATGAAATTCTCATTTCCTCTTTTCGGTTTGCCCATTTTTATTTCAACAGATTGTTTAAATAATAAAACTAATTTTTCAATCACTAAAAATTTACGTTGCTTACTCTAGCGCACGAAAAAGAGATATGAGGTCTTGTGGGTATAGTTTTTTTTTTTTATCAAGGGTGTAGAGAGAGCAAGCCCTCTACTAGTGACCCTACAGACACTGGCCCCCGGGGTTACATAGATGTTTTTGTCCTTTAAGATATGTCGCGCAGCAACGGGGGCAGATTAGACTATAATCCGTCGTGCCCCACTTTCGTACTGCCCTGTATGGCAGTCGGAATGGTGGTACGTTGAACACGCCGAGCGCGAGACGCGTTAGCGACCGCCGACCAAAGCGGAGAAAGTTGGTACTACGGGAGGCCAAATTCCAAGCCCTGTGCCTGGGGCTGCAAAGTCAAAATATGACATGTAGGCCTAGGTACAACTGGCCAATTGAGGTCGGACTCGTAGTGGTATGTTGTAAGGCCTCGGGCTTGTTACGTGTATCCCTGTGCCTGTTTTAAGATGCAGGTATATGCGTCCCGGAAAATGCCATCGCTAAGAAAGTAGTGTGTTATAATTTCCCAGAGTTATGCCCTAAGAAGTGAGGTACTCAATTTCCGTCCTTCGGACGGGGGAAGCATGGATTTTGACCCTACAGACATGAGAGACCACTCTGGGACAACCATCAGGTATTACTTCAGAGTGGCGACCACCTTTGTCCTTTCTCGGACTCCTACATTGACCGCAGACATTTCCCTACGTCCCCCATCCTCTTTTGCAAGAGATTAGGGATTCAGGATACCATGCTTCCCATGCTAACGCGTCTCGCGCTCGGCGTGTTCAACGTACCACCATTCCGACTGCCATACAGGGCAGTACGAAAGTGGGGCACGACGGATTATAGTCTAATCTGCCCCCGTTGCTGCGCGACATATCTTAAAGGACAAAAACATCTATGTAACCCCGGGGGCCAGTGTCTGTAGGGTCACTAGTAGAGGGCTTGCTCTCTCTACACCCTTGATAAAAAAAAAAAACTATACCCACAAGACCTCATATCTCTTTTTCGTGCGCTAGAGTAAGCAACGTAAATTTTTAGTGATTGAAAAATTAGTTTTATTATTTAAACAATCTGTTGAAATAAAAATGGGCAAACCGAAAAGAGGAAATGAGAATTTCATTGAAAGTTTATCTAATGGGGTAGAGGTGTTGAAGGCGCAAATAATGGCCCTATCCGATCCATAAGCGTTGCCGGGAGAATCCAGCTCGGGAGAGAGCGACATATCTTAAGAGCAGAGACATTAATGCAACCCCGGGGCCTTAGGGATTCAGGATCTGCTTCTTCCTTCTTTCCGGAACAGATATTTGCATCAATCTGTACCGTCCTCTCTTATTCGTCGTCGACGCTTCTCCTCTTCGCGCCGTTTCATCAACGCCACTGCAAACTTAACGCCAGCTTCCTAATTTTTCGGGGATCTCAACATTACCTTTTTTATATTATCTGGTGAGATATCCACCTTCCCAGTATCTTCTTCCAGCTGGGCCATATACTCCGCTACTGTTGGGCATCCAAAGGCCGCGTGCTCGGCGTTATCAACTTCATACCCACAGAGGCTGCAGCTGGGATCTCTCTTTATCTTCATCCTCTGTAGGTAATCGTTAAACCCTCTATGATTCGTCAATAATTGGGCGAAGTGGTACTCAACCTGCCCATGTCCTCTTTCCATTCACTCTATAATATTCGGAATAAGCCGGGCCGTCCATTTGCCACCCGCTTTCTTCGCATCCCACCGTTTCTGTCACTCTCTCAACAAGTTATTCCAGGCTGCTTTTGCCTGCTTTATCGATGGTCTTCCTATCTTCACAATCCTTTACATAGACCTCCATCCTTTCTTTTCTCGCTAGGTCGATTGGGAACATACCAGCAATGATCAACGATGCCGCTGTAGAAATTGTACGATATCCGGAGATAACTCGCAGCGCCACAGTACGCTGCACTGCCAGGAGTTTCTCCGCATGTCTTCCTGTCTAGTAGAGACCCCCTAACTTCCACTCCATACAACAGCTGGGATTGTACCGCAGTACTCATCACCTCCTTTTGAATTGCCGTGCACCTCCAATGTTCGGCATCAGTCTCGCTAAAGCAGTAGCCGCATTCTTTGCTTTGTCAGCGGTTTTTTCTGCGTGACTTATGAACCCTAGCGTACTATCGAAATGAACTGCGAGATGCCTGAGGCTTTTCGTCCATTCAACTTTGTGCCCTCCCACAAATACATCTGGTGGTATTCGCACCTGCTGGTTGGTGAGCAACATTGCCTCCGTCTTGTGTGCCGCTAAGGTCAGACCATTCTTCGCTATCCAGGCACTCACCGCCTCCAGTCCTCCTTGAACTCTCCATTGTAAGTCCTGAGTTCCTTCGCAGTATGCAACTAGGACTACGTCATCAACAAAGCCCACTAACTTCACTTGATCAGGTAAAATAAGATTAAGAAGCCCATCATACATGGCGTTCCTCAAGAAGGGACCTAACACCGAACCTTGCGGCACTCCAGCAGTCACCTGATACTCCATCACTCCGTTCTTCGTGTTGTAGAGCAGTATCCTGTCCGACAAATAACTGCTATTTATTCTCATCAGATTTTCAGGTACGTTCCTCTTCTTCAAGTCTAAGAATTCAACGCTCCAGAAGTTTACTAGCGATGTCTAACAAGCATAATGGCCTATATGACGACTGGTTCTCCAAATCTTCGTCCTTTTTCCTTAGCAAAACTAACTTTTGCCTCTTACAAACCGCCAGGAAAATTCCAGCCTCCAGACACCCATTGTAGACCGTCAGCAGCAGTTCTGGGATTCCTTCACAATAACCTTCAACACCTCATTCGGAACGCCATCTGGGCTCGGTGTCTTCTTTGTTGGAAGTCCTACTGCTGTCGCATCCTCTAGGTCCTCCAACGACGTAGTGCTGGGCTGATCTTGGAGGGTGGCTTGGAAACAGAGTTTTCACAATATTACCTTTACGCTTAGGATCCAGCAATCCTGAGATTGCTTTTGGAGGCCCTAACTTCTTCATGACTAACTTATACGGATTTCCCCAAGGGTTCCGTTCCAACTCTTTAAAGAAGGCTAACCAGCACTCCCTTTTTGCTCTCCAAATAGCCATTTTTAGCTCTTTCCGTGTTCTCCGATATTCCTCTTCTGGGGCGTCCACTTCCTTGCACTTCCGACGCCGCTAGAATCCTCTTCTTGCTGTCAAACAATTCCTCCTCTTCTCGGCTATTTCATCCGACCACCAATAGACCGATTTCTTGTTTCCTGGTCCAGCTCTCTTCTTTGGCATATATCTATTATAGGCTGCCTCTAGAAATTTATTGAGGTACTGTGTATCGTATGCCAAGAGGTGCCCTCGCTGCGTCCTAGCATTCTCTCACTCTTTCTCGACAAAGGACTTATTCAGCCTTTTGACGGTCCATCCCTTCTGCTCAAGTCGATCTCTCCCATGTTTTGCTCTTGATTCCAGATCCTCTCTAATGTCAAACGTTATATATTGGTGGTCATTGAGAGTCATATCTTCCAACACCCTCCCATTGGACGCTTTAGCCGCCAAGCACTCCGACACCATGATGATATCTACTATGGAGCCAGTGCCTGCTCGTCTGAAGGTAAAAGTTGACCCCCGGTTAAGGATAACCAGATCTCTTCTTAGAGCTAACTCCGTGACTGTTGCTCCTCTTCTATCAGTTTGCTTGGAGCTCCAGGCGCTGGACTTACCATTTAGATCTCCAGCCACCACTCTGCCTCCCCTTTCTTTCTCCAAAAACCTTTCCAGGATCGCGATTTGGCTGTAAAACGTAACCCTAGGTGAGTTCAGCGAGAGATGGCAACCGATGATCATAACACCATCCACCTCCACCCCGACGAAGTTATCTTCTCCTTCGATGGCTCTTCCGACCCGGAGATTCCGGTTCAAGATAGCTATTGCCACCTTGCCTGTACGATCTTCGAACCAAGAGCACTATTCCCACTTCCTGTATTGCTCACAAATTATTGCGATATCGATTCCTTTTTTCACCACTGATTGTTGTAAGAGGTCTAGACACGTAGTACAGTTTCTTAATGGCGTTTAAATTCTACTAGAGAATTCTTTAGTTTCTACTAATCAGCAATAAATTTCTCTAGTTACTAATAAGTTGTAATATACAAAAATATTATTTTTTCATACGTAATTATTGCAGTGTAAAGATTGACTTTAAAAAATATAATTTTTTCCCGATACATAAGGGTAATATCATTAAATTACTATATTCAAGTAATACAGTGATGAAAATATATCAAATATCAATACCATTTTACTGAAGTATACTTATAAATATACTTAATAAAACCGTAAAATTTACTGAGGAATTTCGGAGAATTTATTTTGTAAAAAATTCTTTACTCCTATACCTGTTTTTACTTTTTGTTGTTCTCTTTGGATACTTTAATGCTCAGTCTGAGTTAAATCGTTAAATTATTTACACCAGAACAAAAAACTGTTTCGAAATACGAAGTGTATCTTTCTTTTCTTTGTAATACATATTTCAACTTAAAGCGCGTTTCTCTATTGAACCTACACGGAGAAAAATGCGAAATAAAAATTATAGTCCAGCACTATAAACTGGACGCATTATGTCAGTTTAGTGATTTTATTATTATAAAATTACAGCTGAAATATAAAAAAAAATTTGTAAATAATGTTAATAAAATAATTTTTATATTCAAATTAAATAAAAATTAGAGGTCAGGTTGGTAAAATTTACCGTGCCATCACAATAATTTTTTCATCATACCCCCGTTAAAAGTTCGGATTCTAGCCGCTTCTTTAGGACGCAAAATGGCGGAATCTCGCCCGACCTAATCACTACAATTTTTTTTCTACAATATTCCTGCCCTTGGTGTTTGACTGCATTTTTTTTCCTTTCCAGTAGTATTAACTCTGTCACTAACAGGAGAGTAGCGCTGATGTAGATGTTTAATCTGAACTTCGCTCCCTATACAAATTTTTCAAACAGCCGATATGAGAAATAAATATTCATTTGTAACTAATCCTATACTTGTAAATGATTGTATTGAAAAAAATGAATTTTCTCATCTGCCACAAAAAGTCATAAAAATTTTACTGTACACATTTTAAGTCAACACTGAAGAGTGAATACCAGGGAAATTCGTAAAACCAATTTTGAATATAGCCAAAACAGATGGTTTATTGATAACTATTTATTACGCTTAAAACTTCTTTTGTCTGATTCTAAGATACTGTGACTTATTTATCAAACATCAACCAGTCAGGAAGAACTTTTAGAAGAGTGCACATCGAAAATAGTGAAATTGCTAAAGAACATCATTAAGATGTTTTTACCTTCAATTTTATCCAGTTCCGAAGAAGAAAAAGAAGTAGATTTTCATCTGGAAGCGCAAAAAATCTACAAAAAATTATTGCCAAAAAAATCAGCCGACAAATATTCAACATGCTATAATGATTTTATGGAATTGAAAAATAAGAAAAAAGCATCTTCGATTGATGAAAATGTCATGTTGGTGACTTCCAAAAAAGCTAGGAAAAAGAAAAAATTAATCTCTGGAAATGTCGTGGAAGCTAGTTCCTATAGATGAAGCTCTAGAACCTATAAAAAACATCATAGATTGTAATCAAGAGAAGTATGGATTCACCTTCGATCAGTTTAAAGCTTATATTGAGCTCGCTCAAGGTAAAAAAGCAGCTGATATCCCTTGTTTAACTGCAGACAAACTCTCACTAGCCACCATCACGAGGGAGCTATATCGCTCATTGGCGGTTCGCGGCATGAAATATAGATTCTCCAAAATCATTAATAGCCTCGATCCAGACAAAGCAACCTCTGATATTGCCAGCACAGCATCAAACCTTTCTAGCTCCAGTGTTGGCAACTTGAATGACTTAGACTTTCTTGTAAACGATAACTTGTGAGATTATTGTTACTTCGTAGCTGATGAAAATGATGTGTTTGCAACAGACTAGCAATCTTAGAATTGTATTCTGGAACTCCAGGAGTCTTCTACAACGTTATCCAGAAATTCACTCATTAGTTAAAAACCTTGACATTTTAGTTTGTGTTGAAACTTGGCTCTCATCTGCTGACATCTGTCTTTCTGGCTTCCTGGCTGTTAGACATGACAGAGTTCATTCCAGAGGTGGGGGCATCATCTTCCTTGTTTGCAAAACTCTAGCTTTCACTAGTCTCAGTAAAATTGCTCGGCAAAACTCCTTTCTCAGTGACGACTTCAGCTACATGGAATTCAACGCTGCTTTATACTCAAAAAAAAATATAAAGTCTTCTCCTGGTCCTGATGGGATTGATTTTGAAATTCTCACAAAACTGCCAATCAAATTCCATCTTCTTCTTCTTGATATCTTCAATGATATGTATCGTACAAACACATATTCTTCTAGCTGGAAAGTCTCATACATACACTGTATCAAGAAATCTGATGGAGCTAATCTCCGACCCATATCTCTCACCTCGTGCCTCTGCGAATTATTTGAATCAATTGTCCAGTTAAGACTTCTGTGGTGATCTAAAAGTAATCACTGTATTCCTCCTTCACAACATGGATTTCGCAGAGGCAAATCATGCATAGACAATCTGACTAATCTTACACTGACCATCGATGAGGCGTTTGCTGAAAAAAAAGATGTCTTGGCGGTTTTCCTAGATGTAAAGGGTGCTTTCGACAACGTCAACGTAGATCTACTACTTTCCAAACTCGCTTCTATTGGCTGTCCGAGAAACCTGCACCTCTTCATCAAATTCATCTCTTACGATCGCCTCGTATACACCGCTAACAACTATCACTTCCCCCGCGCTGTTCACAAAGGTGTGCCACAAGGAGGTGTGCTCAGCCCCCTTCCCTATTTACTATATGTTTCTGATATTGTAAATAATCTCCCCAGAAGGGTTTGTATTTCTCAGTTTGCCGATGATATTGCTTTGTATACAAAATGTTCGTCGACAAACCGAGGCTGTAAAATCTTAGAAAAATCAGTTAAAATGATTGCTAACAATCTTTGTCACCTTGGCCTAGATCTCACGCCCAACAAATCGTTTTTAGTTGATTTTAATAATAAAAAAATCCGTCCTGGTTCTCTAGGCATTAATATTGGTAACTTTTTCATTCGGTCATCTGAACCTGCTCGCTTCTTGGGGATTATCTTTGACTATCAATTACTGTTTACCTTTCAAGTTGACAATGTGCGCAAAAAATGCTTCAAATCTCTAAATATTATTAAATTCTTGTGCGGGACGTAGTGGGGATCTGACCCTGACACTCTCATTATATTATATAAAAGTTTCGTTCGCTCTATTATTGATTATGCTATTTTCTTGTATTTTCTCAAACGCAAAACTGTTGTCACCAAATTAGAGTGCATACAATACGCAGCTATTAGAGCGGCTCTTAGATGTCGCTCCAGTACTCCAACTAATATTTTAATTGCAGAATCAAAACTACCTCTGATAAGAGACAGAGCTAGGTTCCTCTGCGACTGCTCTCTTGTGAAGGTTCTCTTTAGCAACAATCTTCCAGTGTACAAAAGCATTTTCAAGCACTCAAACTTTTTGAAAAAGAAAAACGAACGCTCTCGTAAAAACAAAAGAACTATCAGTCACAGTATTGCTTCAATAAGAAGATAGTGTCTTAGAGTGACTTCAGCATATACTTATACGGCTTTGAATCAACGCTCACGTCAATTCCTTTCAATCTGTCTCTTGGCAAAAAGTTACAAGACTCCAACGAGCCTAACTATCTGTTTGATTAATTTCTCGCCCAACAGAACGCTCTCTTCATATTTACTGATGGCAGTAAGAGTTCTGACTCTCTGGTTACCAGTTACGCCTGTATATGCCCTGAAATTAACATTTCCATCTTCTCTAATCTTGACAAAACTGCTTCTATATTCACTGCTGAATGCGCTGGACTCCTCGAGGCTATATAAATAGCCCTTAACTATCCCCTAAACAACTTCCTTGTCTTCACAGATTCTCTAAGTGCCCTCAAGAGCCTACAGTCCGCCTCTGTTAACATTAAAACCATCCTTCTAATTCAGAAAATATATCATGAAATCTCGACCAGGAACTCCAACTCCATACGCAGAGACCAGCACAGAAAAACTTACAACTTTCCTGTGATCCTCTACTCATCAGTCACTTCATCAGTGAACTCTCTAAGTGAAATTTCAGTGAACTCAATATTGTACAGACAATTCAAAGACTCTTATTGTTATTTTTCTGTTACTGTTATTTTTGTGTTTAATGAATCGCTAATTGTTACTGTTAAATAGTGTGAGCCAACCCATTTACACCGTTTAAAAGTTCCAACTTTTCTAGCATCTAAACATCCTAAAAAATACAGTACACAAAATCCCGACTTCTCACTCAGCCGACTCAAAGTCAGAACAAATTCTATTGTTGATAATAAACTCATCAGTGAGAATTGAGGGTGTTATTGGTGACTTGATGGACCAGGTGAGGAATCTCAGGCAACTCAACAAACTCCAACTCTATCAACCTCTCAGCAGTGAGGTGAGGTAGTGAAGTGCCATTTCTGCAGCCAACTCTAGATCACAACCATCAAGTTAACCAGGTAACTCATCAACATAGTCAACTCATCGCAGTTAATTCTCATCAAGTTTCAGTCAACTCTTCAAGTGGTGGTGTGATCACATAACATCTAGGCAAATCAACGATGAAGGGTGATGAATCATGCAATTCTACAGGTGCTAACAGGAGTAAAGAATGCTTCTCTGGTGACTCGACGGAAGGGATGACTTCAGAACATGAGGTTTCGGTCTCAGGAGGGTTGAGGATCCTGGAAGAAGAGTCATTAGGTCTCGTTCGATCTCCTACAGCGAGAGAAGAGAGAAAGACTCAACTCAGCCAACTCTTAGACTACTTACATGATTCAACAATCACCGGGAATATCACAGACAAATCATCGATGCATGACAGACCCTCTTCAACACTCACGACAGCAGAAGAGCCAGGTATCAGCAATTCTTCAGTGCAATCAGTCAACTCAGCAGTCTTACTCGCCACAGCCGATTCGCTATTAATCTCAGATTACTCTCAGCTCTCAGTAAGACTCGTGATAGACTCAGAGTCTGAGCTGACTATCATTTCATCAAGCTTGGTAAAGACTCTGTCATCTCAACATACAACTCATCAGCCGACTCTCTCCAGACAATAACTCTTGACGAAATTAATGACAGGCAACTAATTCAAGAGATTAATCTGGAAGATACATTGTCGATGTTCCCCAAAAAGAGAAAACAAATAACTAGAAGTAACTTTTTGAAGAAAAAGTCGACCTACTCAACCTGCAGCACAACTCATTCGTCAGGAAGTAGCAGCTCACTTAATTGACCTACTATAAACTCATAAATACAGACTTTATAAAATCTATCAGATAACTCTCTTGGTTTTAGTTCCAAGTTACCAAGACAAGAAGTATATCAGGATCAGCTCTCTGATTTTTATTGGTTCACATGATTCATCATTAGAAGCTAAGTGTCTTACAATCACTTAATGATCAACTCACCTGAGATAAACTTGTTCAAAACGTTCATTGCGTCCAGAAGAATTATATTCCGCATAGAACTCAACGAACATCAGACATCTCACTTCTAATTATATTACGAATCGTTGATAAGATTCATAGTGGAAGTCCAGACATTTTCAGACGTCTCTCAAACAGCTCGTACTGCTGTTAGTGTCATTAAACTCAATTGATCCAGATACTCAGGAAATTCAGCAGCAACTCTCACCTGGATAGACTCACTATCTGGCTAGAACATCTATGCCACAATCAGAGGGTCAACAATTTATCAACCAACTCCAATCAGCGGGGAAATTATGTATCTGGCATAGGCAATCTTACAGATTTTGCTTCTCGAAGTATGATGCTCTCCCAATTTCGATAGCACGTATTGTGATGCAGATTCACAGTAATCATTGCAGACTACTCCAATCAGTTAATCCGTCAACTCGTGTGCAATTCAACAGCTCATCAGAAAAGCAACCCATGGGATTTTTTAAAACATGACAAACAGCTTAACCTTAGAATCATTGGGAGATGATCTATAGATTTCCCGACTGGAAAACTTGAGCAGAGTAACTCCAAGTTGTACAGAGGCAGGCAACTCCTCAGTCAGGCATTGCAGTCAACTTAATCTTACCCCCTGACGCCACAACAAAATCAGGGAAGACAAGCTTCTCAAATGCAGGCAGCTCATGAATCGTAGTTATGTCTAGATCAAGGTGATCAAGGCGACTCAACCACTAGTTTCACATTTTCTCAATCAGTGTCCTGTCTCAACTGACACTCAAGATAGGATTCCAGTGATTAGGCTACTCTTTGACAAACTTGGAACCATCAGTGATGCACGCAGCAACTCAACTAGTCATCTTTATCATTACTAATGCTCATGAAATAAGTTCATGTCGTGAAACTCTAGGCAACTCTGGACCTCATGCAGTAAGTGTATTGGAATTTTGGTGGTAATATTCCAGCTAGGTACAGATATACCACTGCATGGAAGTATTTGTGATGTGGCGAACAAGCACCGCAACTCATAAGTCACATGCCTCAACCGAAGATGACTTCGTCCCGACCATAGGCCGTCTGTGGTGTGGAAAACGCTGATTCACCCACCCATTAGTCTTGTGGAGGCAGGAGCCTCAGAATAACAACAGCAATAAACATGCATTTTCGTGCGCTTCTCGCTAAGTCAATGGAGTGTGAGATTGACATAGTTTTTTATCAGACTTATATGGTGCCACGTTCAGATGGTTCACTGAACGACGAAAACTCAGACAAACTCTTCAGCTAAAAAGGAACACAATGTATCAAGCCGCCAACTCTTCAGTCAGCTAACTCACCTCTCAGATGACTCATTTCTCAGATAACTCATCTCTTACAGATTAAAAGGAGCAAAAAAAAACGAAGAGAAAATTCAGACAACTCATATTCAACTTCGCCCAAGATTATCAGGGGTCTTGAATAAGTTGCTTCAGCTCATTTCTTCTGTCCTCGCCTGTGATACTTAAGAAAAATGCAGATAACTCAACTCAGAAAACTCACCCTCAAGTTGATTGTGGAACATACAGATATGGATGCTCAGTTTATAAAGATCTGAGTATCGTAGCAGATAACTCAACTTACATTCGATCGGAAAACTCATTTAACTCAGAAGACAACTCATCAAATCTACACAGCTAACTCGACGGTACCAACAGAGACACTCCATCTCCAATAAACAGACTTCAGATGATCGACAGACCACCACGATCATCAACAAAGACGTTGCTGATGGGGGGAGAATGTTCTGACTTGGTCAGGCATTCTACCGACGGCCTAACATTTTTCTCCCCACCGAATAATTAGATGAATCAAGGTCTCTCCTGCTGACTCATTTTCGCCAATTAGACAACTCTAATTAATTCCTAGGCGTATATATCCCAAATAATCAATTTTTTTAATATGTTATTGAAGAATTTGATTAAATTAACTACAATATTTGTAAAAATTACTCTCTAGTCAAATAAATTGTACTATAATTTATCGTAAACCTCGAGTCTCTATTGATGAGACATTTCTAGTAAATTTTGCTTGACTCGACGATCATCCGTATAAGTGAAAGAGTTTCTAGAAAAGTTTTCTAGAATTCTAGAAATATGGTCATGACTATTTTCTCCGTGTAGTGGTAAATTGGCTGAATATCTATCTGATACTCATTCTTGAGCGATTGAAATTTTTTCAAAATGACTTTTGATTGCATTGATTTCAAGTATAATAAAACTTTAATACCTCCATCAATATTTTTATTAAAATCGAAGAAAATTTATATAGACACGTCACACGATAAAATAAATTAAAACTTGCCCCGCAATAAGATGAGTTTTCTTCGGAAATCTTTTCTGTATAAGTCATCCACAAAAAACAGACATCTGAGGATGTCGGTAAAAAATGGCGCCAAGCCCACATTTAAATGATCATAGTAAGTCATCAGTAACACATGTATTTTAAAATGAAATATCTTTCTACATCTCCTTATAAGAATATATTTTTTAAGAAATTAAGCCAAAATTAATATTGAAGCCGTACAAATAGCAGTAATTTATCTACAGATTAATACATTAGCTTCTTGAAAGTTTTTCGTTCTTCATTGATCGATCTGTTACATTGTTTTTCTATTGTTTATGTATTACATAGATCTTCATCACGTGTTATCGTGAGGTTAACTAGGGATTTTTCTAAATGTGAAAAGACATTTGACACTTTGATTCAAATAAAGACATAAATATGTATAAAATTCGTTTATGTCTCTTTAATTTTATGTGAAAAAATTGAATTGAAAGAGTTTTACAATTAATAAAAAAGTGATTTAGTACAACTTTAAATTCTGAAGAGGTTGTTCTCTAGCGTCCAAATAAGAATTTAACGAAATTAAGACTATTTTTAATTTTTTTTTAATTCATATACACCTAATGTTGATAGCATTAGTTGGTCAAAATTTTCATATTGTAAAATCGTAGATAATTAAAATAGCTATGAAATGACTTTTTGATCACGTTTCTTCGTGTGGTACTAGATATTCTGGTGGTTTTCATCAGCCTTATAAGATCAAAATATAGACCTAGAATGTAGAAGATCATTATACATAAAATTCAGAATCGATCGGTGTTAGTAAAATTTATAAAACTAAAATAAGTGAAACCGTAAATAACAAAGCGAAGAGGATAGAATATAATTTGGGTACATAACTTTGGAATTAAATGATTTCCATTTTATTAATATAATTAATTAGTCCGATAATTGAAATAAATAAGTTTACTTTGCATAAATATCATACATAAAATAATTAAAGCCATTAATTATAAGAAAAGAAAAACACTTAATGAACTTGACTATGAAGAAACCGTAGAGTAATTTAAATTAGAACGCAAACATGAACAACAATCATTAACCATTGTTAAAAACAAGACGCAAACATTTATGAAATATTAAGTGACCACACGGAAAGAAGATTCTATAGACTATTTTGATAAAAATCTATAAAAAATGATGATTTCTGAAATGCTAGACATGGTCAGCATTCTATAAAAATTTATAAATTAACAATGCAAAACTTTTGAAAAACGTACCAGAAATTCTCTACTCCTATCCTCATTAAAATAAACCTTTTATTCAACATCATTTACTCTCAAAGAACAAATTAGTGAATATTCACTGTTTCTTCATGACATCTAATGATTTACACTAATTTATTTTCAGGAATTAGGATCTAACTTTTAGATCTTGAGTACATTCTTTTCCACAATAACAGTGAGTATAACCAAATAAGTTAATATATCCATATGACTTTTTCAATATTCATATGACTTATACATAATTATAATATTGTAAAATATATGAATGTCTTCATCTATGAATTGATTGACTAACGACAGTTTGTTAGTTGACGACAATTTCTTGACGATGAGATTGTTGATAGCAACGAGGGGAGAGCTTTTTTTTCTTCAGTTTAGGACTGAGACTAGCCGACTTTAGATGTCATATCATTGTTTCTGTATTTGAATCTGACATTTTAATAAACTATCTTATAAAATATTAGTTATCCTTATCCTTTTATTTCACAATATTATAATATATTACTTTAACAAACAATAGCGATAACATTAACAATTGATAAGTGATTGAATGGTAGTAGGGGACACTCCTTAATTTCTTTCTCTTAGAAAATTGATCTTTTCTGTATTGTTTTCTCCTAACTCCTAGATACATGGAAGCTCTAAATATAAGCATTTAAACTCTGATCCTAATTAACCGACAAAAAAACAATTCTCTGTTAAATTGTAATTTGTGCGAGAGCCAAAATAATTTCTACATAAAAATTTATAATTGTTTATCGCATGCAAAATAAAAATCCAAGAAATCGAAACCATAGCTCGCAGTTACCACTTTGGTATAATTATTTTTTATGAAATTTTCTTTCCGTGTATATTTCAAATGAGATATGAAATCTTTCGAGTCTAAGTTACTGCTAAAGTACTAATTAAAATTGAACATCTGATAAATTGGCATATCATAAAAATACGTTTATGTTATGATTAATTGAACGGCAGAATTAAAACACTGCTCATTACGAGACAGGTGAAAGATACACGAAGTTGTTAAAGCTTTAAAGGGTGGTTTACATCAATGAGGTGTAACACAGACACATGTATTTTTATATGAATACGTATATCTTCTTTGCCACGTTCATAGTAGATAGAAGTAATTAAATTCAGCAGAGTGGAGCATAGTGAAGACATAGACGAGGCGAAGCTTTAACCTGTCATATCCGATTCAAGAGATCGAGTAAGTATTGAGAAATTTTTGTAGCAAAAATGATGTCTAAATTATTTCAAGTGTACTATCAAAGTATAAATGAATAACTTTAAAAAGTATCATATTTAAATGAATATTCTACATATTGTATTAAATCAGTAGTATATAGATTTTTTAAGAAAATGCAGTTGATTTTAGTTGAAATGACATGAATAGAACTCATAGCAAATTCAAGTTCAACTTTTATAGATAATCAGTACATTAGTATAAGCAAGTTCTAAGACACATCTTCATGAATTGATTAAAATCAGGCGATAACAATCAAATACAATTTTCATCCGCTGAGAGAAAAAATTATTTTATACATTCAAATCTTTAGATTACGAAACAAATAAGAAATCTAAAGATTTTCATTGTCACGTAAATTTTAATTTAAAGAAAAGTAATAATAATCTAATGCAATAATGCAGTTATCAAGAAAATCGTTTATTCTATTGGTATTACTCAATCAAGGAAAAAGAATGCCTCAAATTAAGAATGTCAGCAGACTGGAAAAACAGTTGAAGATTGATCAAAAAATTTAAATATTTTACTACAAAATTTATTTTAATTTTTTATTAAATTCAATTTTGCGATGAGGTTACTAATTTCATTAATTAATATACATTCATTTATAGTACATTTCGATTTGTAATTTCGAAATAAAATAAATAATTTAATCCCTGTAAGAATTAGCTCACTACAGAATTAATACTACATTTTCTGGATACAAAGAATGTTTTACTTGATACACTGCATTTTTTCTTAATTGATAACAATCATACCAGTTTATATATATATATATTTTATGCTATTAAAAGTCACGTATGATTATTATTTTTAATAAATTGAAATAAACATGTATTTGATCGTGATCTTTCCATGTAGTTTCAGAGTCTACTTGTGATTAAATTGAATAGTTGTACCACAAAAATAAAAAAAAATACCATATTATAATTTATTCTTTTTTAGATAAAATTATTTCTATTGATCTGCTTCCAATTATACTTTTTTTATTTTAAAAAAGTTATAAAATTTATTGGATAAAATTACAGCTATTTTTTCTCTCAATAGGAATCGGAAGGAGTGTAGGAGTAATAATTCATTATGGGGACAGAATATCTCGTCTCTTGAATCAGAGCAATTACACGTTTCTGGCTGGATGATTTTTGTTTAGCCGTGGAAGCGACTTACTCAGTAGCTTTGGCAAAAGGCATTCCAATGAAGGTAGGACTCAGGGTCTCGGTGTACATCTCCATTCCAGTTCCACGAAGATAGTCATTCTGCCAAGCCTGTATATCGGATGACTGATTCCAATCAATCAACCATGTCTCAACAACACGCGCGCTTAATATACATGTACAAGTGTGTGTCTTTATCCATAAGAATTTGATATTGAATTTATATCACCAATATTTTATTTTTATTCACCGATTGGTTGCTTAAAAATAAAACAATTTAGAAAATAAAACAACGTGTGACATAATTTATCGAGTTCCGTAATCTCTATTCTGTAAATTTTAGGCATTTAAAGTATAATTTTTAACCGACTTTACTCTGTTCACACATGCACAGATTAACATAATATTATTGTTGAATAATAATTTTACTGACCGTCTTGAAAGATCGCATAGCAAATAAGTTGGCCATCATTGTACTGAATCCTGGCGCCAAACATGATTGAGCAATAAAACCCAACTTAAGTTCCGCTAAGCAGATCACGTCGTCACCTTGTTTCCAGTCCCATGATGGAATATTTAAGAGATAGGCCTGATGAAAATCAAATCATAAATTAAATTAGACGTTCGTTAAAAAATTAATCTCAATTATAATTACTTTGAGCTTAATTATTTTTTTATGGAAAGAGTATTTTGGTATATTGTAGAATAAAAACTACATTAAAATTATTGTGCTTATACGATTAATCTTAATTTTTGTGTAATATCCAATATATGGTATTCTTGGCCCATTAATACCATACTTCTTGAAATAAACTATCTCATAAGATAGCCGAGAGACTATCCAAATAGTTAATTAACGGTATCCCAAAAAAGAAGTTTGAAACAATACTTCTTGCATCTATCTTAAATATTGTCTTTCTAGTATTGTTCAGAAATAGAACTTCTATACCAGTCCCTCTTCTCTGGTTAATATTATAACTCTAAAATCAGAGATCATAGCTATCCAGTATTGCTTTAACAGCGATTCGTTTGTAACAATATTTCAGATGGTTCCTACAAAAATTTTTTAGCCAGTGCACAACTCGAGCATCATTAACATGGTCACCAATGCCGGTCTAGTTATAAAATATAATTGGAATTATATTTTAACACAGAGCTAAGAGTACCATATATGAAAAAAATTTATTAATTTATCTTTGAACAAAAAAGTGTGAGTTTTTCTGAATTACAAGTCGTATAAAATTACATAGGGAATTTCGATTTTTAGAAGTGTGCTATCTCAATGCATTAATAGCGTTCTGAGTAAAACTTTGGATTGGGATCCGAAAAGGCTGCTCCTGATAAAGGTCTTATACAGATATGGACTACTAGATTAGGTCAGAATAGATGTGGTTACGGTTATTTGTGTGTGGATGAGACTCGATTAATTTAATACGGCTAAGATTGATGAGCTCTTCACGATACCGATAAAAACGGTCTAAAATAATTATAATTCATATATTATTGTGGATGATATGTATATTAAGTTCAAAAATAATGACAATGTTAATCAAATGGGTGACATCATATTAAAACACTTTAGAATGTAAGGTGCGCAATTCAGATGAGCTTTCTCTTTGAGTACTCCAATATGAATGATTTTTTCTAGACCTGACCTGGAATTTGTCAATACATTTTTTCCGGGTACGGTCTGATTAGCTTTACAGTAGTCCTTTTCAAAAACTACTCTTAGAAGGACCCGCACTGTAAATCTTAGTTTTCCGAAATGCCTTAGTTTAATGCGGATAAGTGTGTTAAATATGACGTCACCCATTTGATTAACATTTGAGTCACTTTTTACACACTTAAAAATGCGTTAAAAGTGACTACAATGTTAATCAAATGGGTGACGTCATATTTAACACACTTATCCGCATTAAAATAATGCATTTTGGAAAACTAAGATTTACAGTGCGTCACTTCCTACACACGCATAAACGCATAAAAAGTAATTATAATGTAACTCAAATGAGTATACTATGCGAAGAGAATTTTTCACTAAATATAAATGCAAAAATGACAAGCCCACATTGTTGAAATTTATAAGTAAAAATATTTCTATTCGATGGTAAATTTTGAGTTCTTATAAGTAAACTTGAGACTTAAAAGGTGTCTTAGTGAAAGAATTACTTAAGATAACTCGAAAGTTACTTACAACAACCCAAAATTCACTGTTGAACAGAAATATTTTTACTTCTAAATTTCGAAACGTGGGCTTGTCATTTTCGCACTTACATTTAGTGAAAAAATTATCTGCGTGTACAAATTCATGTGAATAAAGATCATGCACATTTAATGTATTTAATGTTACATTCCTTATGTGAGCTATTGCATTTTGTAGTCACTTCTTACGCATTTTAAGATGTGTTAAATGCTATAATTTGTTGATGGAAATTTAATATTGAACGCACTTCATGCGAATTATTTAAACACACTCTGAAAATCTTAAATTCGCAGTGTAATATCATATTTACTTGCTTTTAATGACTTAAAAAAATATACTTAGATTTAGAATATAGATGAAATAAATATATGAATTTTTTACTAAAGGTTCAACATAATCTCGATCAATTATAATAATACTCATTATTGCATAAAATTCACAACAAAACAATATATAAGTATCACTAAGTTATAGTTATAACTGTAGAGATAAGAGAATTTTGACTTAATATAATAACTGTCAAATCAAATGGTACTGATGATGGTCTACAAATTCTCTTTCCATATCTAAATGTATTTATTTTTTATTCCCCTAATTTTATTTAATACCATTCTTAATCATAATGACCGAAAATGATGACAACAAACACTAAAATTTTATAAAAGCCTTTGGAATTAAATTTTGATGAGTTTTAAGTCTTTTTAAATTTGATATCAATTATAATTGAATATAAAATTTGTAGCAATTCCCCACACTTTCTTTATTGTTTAAAATGACTTAAAAATTTCCCATAGGCTTTGATAAAATTCATTTTAAGGATGTGATATATTTACAATGGTATTCTCGAAAAAAATATCATTTTTAACGGAGTACTATACTAAGTATACCTTATTGTGGTACTGCATCAATTGAATAATAACACGAATATCGTCCGAATAATTTTTTATGGAGATTACTCTCATAATATTGGCAGCATCTTCAGCATCCGGATCTTGACAGTATTTATTAGCAAGGACCAAACATGCGTCTGCTTCATGTACCTAGAATTTTCGTTTTGTATAATTTTATGTTGCTTTTGATTTCAATTACCTGTACGACCCATATATGAATTTATTGGTTTATCAGAATAAAAATAATTAATCGCTAATTAAACTCGATGAATCGATTTAAAATATTATTATGTTTTAAGGGAAAAAAGAAAAGAGTATAATTTTGTCGTCATATTTATTACAAGTTTTCTTATGACAAAAATTAAAGTAACGTGTTCTAATAAAAATTAGACTGACACAATTTTTGTTCGTAATATGCTAAGCACTGTTTACCCCAACTATGATGAAACCTAACAAAGGTCGAAAGCAGTACTTGTGGTAAATTGCCAAAGGCTAAATAACCTTTGTATTCTCTACATAATATATATATATATATATATATATATATATATATATATATATATATATATAGTTATGTATGTAAATTTGGTATAGAAGTAAACATGTAAGATATGAATATGTATGCATTATGTAAAAATCTAATACTACGCTTTGCAACTGCTAACATACTACCAAGTACGTAATTGAAACGCGAAGCACTATCACATTCGAGCATGCCAACTAGACTAGACTACTAGAAGAGTGAAAAATAGACGAAAAAATTAACATTAGGTGTTACTCAATATTATTATATATTTATACATTAAGAAAATAAAAGCCTCAAAATTTGCTCTTGCTCTATCTAGAGTATGAGTAAAAGTTACTCCACAGTGATAAACTTAGAGGGGCAATAATCTGAAGAAGAATATACAAAAGAGTATTTTTTTATTTTCATTTCATCTCAAATCATTTACAATAATGGAGTAATTTTTAACCAAAAATTATTTTCCGTGTAAAAAAGAATGAGTATAGGAGATGAAGTAAGATAAATGTTTCTACAAACATGGAATTGCATTTTTCTATTTCATTACATCACTGTTGCCATCCTTTTAAATAACGTTCGATGAAAAATAAGAAAGAAAAAGAGAAAAAATAGTTACGAGCACTTACCCACTTAGTTTCACAGCAGGTAGTATGGATCTATCATTTCTATCAGACAGAGTAGAAGTGTTCTTACGACTACTCTGATGTTATAAATCTCTTAAAGATTCGCTTTTAAATTTAAAGAAAAGAAATGATTTACTAGTAACTACGAACTAGTGAGCTAGTATTTTTATAAACCGAAAATTGTAACAAGATAAATGTAATAATTTAACGATTTTTCGTTAAAAAAAATATCAATTATTTCATAAATGTGTCTCAAAACAGACAACAAACTGTAAGTTTGGACGATGGTATGAGAAAAAATAGTATGTTGGCCATGGGAGCAAAGTCAGATATCCTTACCTGGGTATTTGCCACCTTCTTCCTCAGCTCAAGATGTAATTTTACATCCAGATCAGAATATTATACTTTGCTTCCTTGGTTAGCAATGTACTATCTTCATTAAAAATAAATTTTCAATAAATACCAAATATTTCTCTTGTTTTTCTTTTAAATTCATATCTTCTGAAAGTAATTGTAAAATTTCACGTTTTTATGTTTAAATATTTCGCATGGAAAATAAATATATGTTAAAAATATATTTTCAACCAAAAGTTATATTTCTACCCCTATACTTTATCAAACATATTCATGATCAATTTATTTTTATATCTAAGTAATAGTATTAAAAAATTTAATGTAACGCCCAAAAAACATATATTTTGAAATTATACTTTTTTTACGGGATTCATTACAAATCTAAAACTCATATCAAGATGAGTCATGTTTTTTTGGTTAAACAAATTCTCTTATTTATTTTATTTATTTTACGTTTCACTTACTTTATTTTGTTGAAAGCATAACTTGATAATTCTACTTGCAGTAATATTTTAAGCTGAAGCACATTAAAATTCTATAAATAAAAATTAAATGAAATACCATTTTTTTAAGTATAAAAATTACAATAAAACTTCACTTGTATATAATTAATAGTTATTTGCAGATAAATCTGCTATAAATGAATTTGATAATAATCTTTCTAAAAACATGTGAAAATTTCAATTAATTTCCAGGAGATACTTGGTATATACTTTTTACTGTCTACAATGTTTCATTTCATTTATAAATATAAAAGGCTCATTTTTAACTAATAAATTGGAAATAATAACTTGATTTCAGACTATTAATGATTAAATGTTTACACAATTTTATCTTCTAAATTTTAAATAATTATGCAAAAATTATATTAGACGATTTGAGAGACAAGCATAAAAATTCACAATAATGAATAATTATACTAATAATACTTAAATTATTTAGATGATAGCTAATGATTCAATAAGAATTTATCTCTTATATATGATACTGTAGGGTAAATAGTAATAAGAAAATAGAAACATTAATACTAAAACTACAAATGACAATCATACTTTGAGTTTATAAGTTTGGAGATTTTTCTCATACAGATTAACTATACAAGGTGATTCTTGCACAGCGAGTACATCAGCATGTTGTAAAAATAAAATAGAATACAAAATTCGTTTACAGAAACTTCATTGGACAAATATTATCTTAATTATGAAGACATATTCTTTTATTTTCATTCAAATAAATAGATTAATTCAATAAGATGACAATTATAGTACCTAATATGAATTTGGAAGAAATCGAGTTATATTATGGACATTAAACAAAAAAATTTTGATACGATAAATAAAAATTATTTATAAACAAATAAATTCTAAAAACGATTGATAAAAAGGTCAGAATGTAGTTAAATAGAACATTTCGTATCAATCAAGAGAGTTAAATAGGGTGTTTCTTTCACGAGAAAAATTTTGGCCCGAACTGAAAAAATTTTTTCCAGTAAAATATTGGCGATTTCAGCTTCATTCACGAGATATTTATTCAGCGAAATAATTGATTTTTAAATTAAAAAATATTAGTACTTTTCAGTGATCTGGGTGTGATCCGAAAGTTCCACACTACTAACTTCCCAGTGGAAAGAATGATAAAATTTAGCTAGTTCACTATTTCTTTCAGTTTTTTGATTCTACATAAAAAATGGCTTGACCGATTTCGCTGAAAATCTAATCAGTTCTAACTTGCTTAATTATGTGTCGAATGCAATTGGTCCCACATCGATATCACTTTTTGTTCTCGAGATAATTGAGGCGAAAAATAATTCCGAACGTACATACGAACAAAATTCGGGATTCGCAAAATCGGACCCATTACAATAACTTCCCACTGGGAAGTCAAAAAAATATGACGTCGCTAATTTTTTTGGCTGGGAATTAATCCATTAAATTCAGCGCATTTTTTTCTACAAAATGAGCCCGGTTTGACTTGTGCCACGAAATTTTTCATTAACCCTGTTTTCTGCTGCACATTGACCGAACTACTAGATGTTTATTAAATGTTGCGAACAGTTTGTTTTTTTTTGTCATAATAATATAACAAAACTTTCGATTTTATTTTCAGTTTAGAGGTTAGTAAATTGAGAAATTTTGCCCTGCAGAGGACAATATGCATGTTGGCATGTGCACAAACAATTTTTTCTTACTACTTCGGTCGAAAGTACGTATTTTGATCCCTGGTTTCAGAGAAGAAAATCTAATTTTTATTCCTTGGTCAAGCTGTTCGCGCGCCATCTAGCATAGCGGGAGTAAAAATTTAGCCGCGTACACCGACACACAATACATACGTAAAAATATCCCCTCTATAATACTACCACTAGAACCCGCGACGCGTGCATCCATAACTTCGACGTTTACTTGCAATGATATAACCTCACATTTTGTTCACACTCATTAAACGCTAATTTTAATTAATAAATTATACTCATAGAGTTGTAATCAATAAAGTGTAGTGAAAGTAAAGTAAAGTATAAGAAGTAAAAAAATGCATGCATAATTACTTTTAAAAAATGACTATTACTATCTAAGCTATAATTGATAAAATTATCTCAGTTGTTATAAAAATATTTGTAATTGTAATACGAATAAATAGCCATGTTTAAAATGTAAGCTCTATTTGTAGAAGTATTTGATTTGATGCCTGCCCCCGACCAGCAACACTCGCTTCGCTCATGCTGCAAATGTCGGGGCAGGCATCAATATCTATTATCTAACACATGTCATTGTTCCGTACTTTCGACCGGGTAGCAAGAAAAATAGTATACATTACACGGGAAGAAAGTTTGAGAGCCCTGCCCTGCGCGCCATCTTGCCCTCGGCTTCGCCTCGGACAAGATGGTGCGCAGGGAAGGAAACTCAAACTTTCTTCCCTTGTAGTGTAAAATACTATTTTCATTCTATAGTAGAACCAAAAAAATATTCAAATATATATGAGGAAAATACGTTAGGCTTTATTTCTTTTGAACAGGGAGTGAAATCCGAAATTTACGTGGGGATATGAAAACATTGTTTGATTAATTCTGACAATTTCCTGATTTTTCTGGTTGTTTTTAATTCTATTTTTGCATAATAATTCCTTTGTTTAATACTGTTTTTTATGACCATATTTTCCGCAATATGCTGATGTATTCACTGAGCATGAATTTTATAGCACCCTGTATTAATGCATGTTTATTTTTAATGAGTCTTTGGTTGATATCAATATTGAGTCCGAATAATAGCGAAAAATTCCGTGCTTATCAGGAGTTATAGTAAATATATATGGCAAAAAATGAATGGTAAATCACGTTTAACTGGTAATAAACGTTTAATGGAATCAGATGAATGGAATGTATCATATCAATCAATAATTTTGGTTAGAACAATAACTTATAGTACAGTGACTTATTCGGAAATCAATAAAGTAAGGTATATAGTGAAGATATGTTACATAAATTCATAGACACATATTTATCATTTAATAATATAAATATATATATTTTTCCAGTTAAACCATTGATAATAGAGTGCAAACTAAGTGGTAAATGTGAAACTCACCTTGACTCGTTGCAGATCAATAGGGTTCATAATTGTGCCCTGAAAGAACTCCACTGTAGTAAAGTGCCGTTTGAATAGCCCCTCCAACTCGAGATCTGGTGGCTTCCTATTTGGTCCGACATATTATAATTTATAGTTAAATTTTCACCTTTATTAATTGCACTCCGCATAGATCCATCCGGTAGAATTAATTATAAATATAGTAATAGTAATAGTATTATTAATAGCAGTTGTGGTAATAATAATAATTAAAATTATATAAAAGCTTTAAATAAATAATTTTAAATAATAATTTGTCTTACTGCCTTTGTTGTATTTGTATTCAATCCAAAGCTTCAATACAATTATTGTAAATCAATCGTATACATGTAGTAAACGCGGAAAGTTAAAACACCATTTTGAAAATACATCAGTTTGAAGAACAGTTTAAATAAGAAAAGTATTTTGTAATGAAACTTATGCAACAATACAAGAGTAATTAAACAAAAAGTCTTAACTTTCCGAGTTCGCTTTTGAGTGTTTATCTAAATATTTAATGATTAAATATGTACTACCAGCACATGAACCTGCAGAAATAAAAATTCAATACAGCATACCATGCATCATAGTTCTGCAAATGTTTGCTTCTCTACGTGCTATGTATATATAAAATATAACTAATTAGTATCAAATTTACATTGGCCGAGTTGTATTTTCATTCATATGAAGGTCAATAAACCTATTTAAAAACATAGACCTGCGTGGGTTTGAGATTTCATAAATTCAAAAAACGCGCCTTGATTATTTATCTATCGTAATGAAATAATGATAACGAAAAATTTTTTCATGTGACGTATATATGCTGGAAATAGAAAGCATAATTTTTACATACTTATGTATGATTTTTCTTTTTAAAGAATACAAAGATAGGGTTTTCTTTTTCATTTTATCTTTAATGAACCTCTGCAGTATTTTAACATTTAATGAACTTTATATTTCAATGCTACGCTGATAAACAGATTAATACGATTCATAAAATGACTTTTTAGAGGGGTAAATCCATATAAAGATAACTTTATTGCTTGGAAAATTTTACATTCTTTTGAACCCTCTAATTTTATTAAGTATATTGAAAGAGTGGGGAGTTTAAAATATTTACGTAACTATTATTCTTTTCTTCACCTTCTAATCCTTCATTTTTTTACCGACTATAAATAATCAAATGGATGAGATTTAAGTGTACATCATATTTCCAAAACTTCATTTACTATTTATACAAACTATTTATATTTATGCTTTCTGTACCCAACATATATTCACACAATATGCATATATTCTTATTCAAAATGACGAACTCTATAAAATATTTTATTTCAAAGTGATCCATAATATAAATTTAATAAAATGATTATCACAATTTATAAATTAAATTTTAACTTCGAATGCTCTCCTATGTTCCCTTACATCTCACTATAAGCCTAGTAATTGAGATTTTAAGACAGTTGATTCATTATTAATAATTTTTATTATCAATTACTATTTACCATACCATTATTAATGATAGGTTTGTTTCTCAGCTTTATTGCTCTTAGATTCTCATAATATTTTTCCTTAGCAGGCCTATGTAATTACATAGTAGCAAGTAGCACTTCAATCTAAATTAAAAGTTGTATTGTTTTGATAACATAATAAAAATATTAACTGCAATATAGGATAAAAAATTTCTCTACAATAGCGCGTAATAAATTGAGCATTTAAAATAATAAATTGAAGTCATAGCTGCTAGAAAAGAAGTTAATTGAACTTTAGTTTTTTTGTTTTGTTTTCAAATATCAATATTTTTACTAGTGTCATATACAGATTGCTAATATGGTTAAACGATAAACAGTGCAATTGACTTGGAAGAATCGATCCATCAAGTTGCCCCCAGGTGTAAATAGTAATTGTCCTATAAGTAAAAAGAATGCAAAATAATTGTGATAATGAATATGGAGGTGAGTCTCTGTTTGACGTGTAGAATTTTCGTGTATTCTTGAGGGTACCTTAACACGTTCTAAATCCACTGCATTCATCATAGTTCCCTGAAAAAATTCCACCGTTGTGTAATGTCTCTTCAAAAGACCTTCCAGTTCAAGATCAGGCTCTTTTCTGGAAGCATAGGCAACTTTTCATGATAAGCTGACAATGAGGACAGAATAAAATAAGAATCTTTCAAACTTTCTCTTTTTTACGAATATTTATACTCCCAATATGTTATTATGAACAAGTACCATTTACTTATCTTGTACTTAAAAATAATTCATGTTCTAATTACTATTACCTTTTAAATTAGTAAATTAGGGATGACAATAAATTCAATTTTCGCATTCACCTAATAATCCTATTAATTTTTACATTCACTGAGAGAAATATATAGTTGCATGTACTATTAATAGTTTAGTTTAGTTAGGACTCAACTATTTCTTGTCCAATACGAAATTAACTCAAGATTGTAAATTCAACTATGAGACTCAACTATTAATTTATTAGAGTATCCAATTAATGATTTGATCTTTGTTCTGAAGAGTGCCTTCTCAGTAAAGTATAATTAATTACTTAAAAAGAAAAACTCAAATTTGTTGTTGCAATCGTTTAGATAATTTTTTGATGTGAAAAATAAAAACAATCGAAACAGTTTCTGTTAATGTTATAACCTGAATCCAAGTATTTTTTTTTATTAATAAAAACCTTAATAACAAGCGGTGGAAGCAAGGGAATAGATGTAACAGGAACACCGAAGAAGAAGAAAGTAAGCAGGTAAAGAGAAGAAAAAAATCAATAATAAAAAATAGAGACGCCAGGAAAAGGATCTACGTAAAGGCAGCTCAGGTAAAAACCATGTGGGGGACATAGAGCTTCAGAGCGCATGCTAGATAGACACAGGTGAATCCTGCGTGGGGCACTAGAGCCAAAAGATGCGCCGGACACTGACCAAAAGGAGAAGGGAAAAATTGCGTAGATGATTGGAGGAAATTAGGGCTAGGCCTAAATAATTAAATTAATTAAAACTTTGGATTGGAGAACGCCAATCGAGAAGCTTCCAAAATATGCGCGAAAAGCACCTTAAAAAGCGCAGACTTGGACACAAGAGACACTCTCTTCCAAATTTTTACTGGGCACGGTGCAAATCCGAACTCAGCTTGATATAATTTTTCAAACTCAGAATACTTTTAAATTAATTCTTGATTCAATTCTAAAATTCAAAAATAAATTTTTGGGCTTGAAATATACTCATTTGAGATTAAATAATCCTAAGTGGATTTTCTCAAATAAATTGCATATTTAAATTCATTTTTATTTATCTCTTAACAAATATTATTAAAACAAAAATCGGGAGTGTAAGAAGAAAGAAGATCAGTCAACTAGAAGGCTTTAGCGAAGATTTCCAACGAGCCAATGACAACCTTTCACCAAGACAGCCATAAAACCATAAACTCATCTCAACAACGCCGAAAGACGCCGCACCAACGCCGAGAGCCGAGAATCGAAGCGTCAACCAAACCAAGCAACTGCAGCCTTTCACGCGTATACAACCTTCTGCTACCTAGCTACCAGTTAGCCAAGCTGTAAAATAATTTAGTGAGTAAAAAGATGACAGAAATTAAATAAAGAATTAACTATCATAAAAACAAATCTCTATCTTTCTTTGAGCAAATTTAAAGCACTAAGAACCTTTCCTCTTTCTTTAATTCTCCATCTAAAGTATATTCTGCGTGGTCTCCGCACCCATGGTGAGTAGAGGACGATTCCCCTCCGTTTAATTGAATTTTTAGCAAAATTGCTCGAGTGATTTTTTACATAGAATAAAAAAAGCTAAAAATAGGTGAACTAACCAATTTCCCCTCACGATCTGAATTTCTAACTTCGTCCCGAGTAGAATTTATTTTAGGCATGCCTAAATACCTATTGGACCCTTATTGGGAATTAAATGGGTTAGCGTAAATGAGGCATTCCCAACCTATGCCTGATCAATTTGTTTTTTGGATGAAATAAAAGTTACCCAATTTCGCACTACCCAATAACTTCTCAATTACAACCTTATAAACATAACTGAAACGATGTCTTAGTTCGTCATTTATTACGAAATGTTTATCAGATCCGCAGCAGGCTAACAAAAATTACATCTAAATTAGGCACATATTACATTAGCCTCATTAAAATGTTTGAAGAACGAATCAAAAATTTGTCAGGATGAATTCGAAATAAATTTGTTACAATATAAAAGATCTACATTAAATCAAGTATTTTCTTTAAATTCCAATAACGAAGTATTTTAATAATATGAATATTTTCAGATATCCTGTTTTCTTTAAATAATAATTAATTGTTTTTATTAAAGCTTAACTGGATTATGTTGACTAGAAATATATTATAGTTTCAGAAAAAATAAATAATTTAAAGGTATGAAAATATTGAAATCATTAACATTATTTATTATTGAGATTTAAAGTAAATAATGATTTATATGATTCTTTTAAACAATGATACATATGGATTCGTTCATATTAATATAATAGTAAACATTTTTTAATTGAGTGAATAGCCGAGCGAGTAAAGGCACTGGTCTTAGATGCGAGCAAGCTAGCGATCGTAGGTTCGTCGAATCCCTCAAGGAACAAATTTCAATATATGTATTTTCGCGGAAATTTCATTAAAATATGTTTAATAATTAGTATTTCAACAATATAAAATCATAAAAAATGAGATAATCATTCGAATTGGGTGCGAACTCTTTCCCAAAAATAAATTCTACTCGGGTTGTTTCTTCCTACTGGAAAGTTTGTCGTATGAGTCTCCCGGATCGTATCCAGATCGTTGTTTTTTTTTTTTTGTTATTTTGAATTATACTTTAAAATATAATAAGTAAATGTTAAAAATAGATATTGAATACATTCGTTTAAATTTGTACATGTGTTTTGACTTCGGCGACTCTATTCTATCAACGACTTAGCATTTTTCTCCCCATTGAATAACTTTAAGAATAAATGTCTATCCTGTCTGGATGCTCCGAAAACACAGGTTTTTTGCGTGTATTAGTTTTAATAACCGATTAAGATACATTAGAATGAGAATATTCTACAGAAAAAGAACAACGCAGTGACCAATTATTTACAGTAGCTATTGAGAATTAATCTTTAGTGTAACTCGAGTACAATTTTTACAGAAACCTCGTTGATGCTGGGAAAACTGCAAACGCTGATGAATGTTATGTAGCAACTCAGAAGTAACGCTGATTAGCGATCATATTTCCACATCACATGATTGTGAATTACGTCTAGTAAATATTTCAGGCAATCACTGTATGTGAACACCATAATCTTCAGACAATTCAATATTTCTACTGAAAATCAGACTACTTGTGGTGCAGTTACCAATCTTGGAAAACTTAAAACTTTCCAATAACTTTCTACTTATCAGTAAACTCTTCTTAAAAACCATCATTGCACTCAAGATAATTTATAGACAATTCATACACGGAGAAAAAATTCCAATAAAAATTACCGTGCTCAGCACAACAATCCACGCGCAAATGTCAATTCCCTAAAAAATTAAGACAACCTTCAAAGAAAAATTAGTAATCCTTTTAAAATTTTTATTATAGATTCAATATTTATTAAGAAGAGTAAAAGTAAAAATTCTTATGCAGCACGGTAATATTCGATAAATATTAATTTTTATTCAAACTTTAAACAAAAATTAGTAAGTGACTAGAAAAAAATGAGAATCTGTATATAATTTATTATGATCCGTGTGGTAGGAAAAATTCGGGTGCTCTCCTATAATTTTTTCTATTCTCGAGAGTTTCCGTGCTGGGTCGGGAATCTTCGAATTATCGGTCCAACACAATCTTTCTTTGTATTGTAAGACCGTTCACACAATCAAAAACATAAGCCGTAAAACGTACAATTTAAGACGTACGCGTGCATACTAACATCATAATAAGTTAAAAATTGGTTTGTACGCATGCGTACATCTTACGGCTTTTGTTTTTGATTGTGTGAACACCCTCAGTGCTATAGTTACTTTTTCCATATTGTAAACAAAGATGACATTCATATTTTTCGTTACGATTCAATATTGGCGGCAACACGTTATATCTTAACAATTTATGATAAGCTTAAACGGATTGACGCGGTGGACTCATGGGTAAGCGTCAGCTTGACACACGATGGGTCGCGGGTTCGAGTCCCGGCCGAGACAAAAGTCATTTATATGATTTTTCTCGGGCCACCGTGAGCGGGAGAGGAAGATCTCTTCGGAGAGCCGGGTGGTTGTATCGACGACACAGGTTTTCTGCGTAAGATCCCGATCGTAGGGATAGGGGGGGGGGCAGTATTGTAAAACGTGTGCCGTATTTCATTCCAACGAATTAATTAGTTAAGAAAGTTAATTATCAATGAACCTAATTTATTTATTTATTTGTTTATATAACCAAAAAAATTATCACTAAACTTAAATAAAATTGTTTGTCGGTTACGTAGTTATCACAGCTAACGTTACTAAATTTTCAGGTGCTGTGGAACACTAAATTTTCTGGTGCTGCCAAAGTAATTTTCAAAAAACTGAATGATACATTTTCTTATGTAACTTATAATTTTTGTATGTTGATCATTACTTTTTACTTTTCAGTAAGTTTGAACTCACATTCTTGAGCAGCACGGTAATTTTTGTATGGATTTTTAAATAAAAATTAACGGAATTTTTTCTCCGTGTAGCTTCAGTTATCAATGAACTTAATACAGCCAATTCAGCAATGATACTCTATCATCATATTATTACCTCATATTTAATTCATTTCAAATTTTCTAGCTACTCGAAATCAGAACACCATGTCTTATCAAATCTTTTTAATAACGTTATTAAGAACGAATGAATATTTAAAATCAATTTTAGAAAAACTTCTATGTATTATTTGAATTCAAAGTATTTTAATGAGAAGGCACGCTCAATACATGTTAATATGAACTCCAACATCAATTATTTTTGTAATTAAACTGCATATTTATAAGTTGTTACTGTAAAAGCTGACATGGAAACCTGTATGTTAATATAATAAAAAAATAAAATATTGAGTTTTCAGCAACAGAAATGCTTGAAGTGGACCTGGAGTGCAGTCTTCATCAATGACATTAAATACTTACTCCAATTTACTTTTTAGCCGTTTAATTATATACATATTGAAAGATATATATTATTTCCAGAAATCATAATATTACCCATGTTTAAGTATTTTATATACTCATAAACATACCTATGTAAAAAGACGACCTCAACATCGACATCTTCACGATCTTCGTGTAAAAAATCCTTGAGGAAGTGTGAAACAGACTCGTAGGTGATGTGGCCGCACACAACAATGTGTCTGCCAACATAATAAATTTATTAGCTTTTTCCTACATCAAATATAAAATTATTTATTAAAACAATCAATTTATTCTTTTCTACTTTTATTTCAAGCCATTAACTAATAATAAACTAATCAAAGTCGATATTTACGGGCTAGCAATTTTTTTTATCGTGATTGTTATTTGTTGTAGTGATTTTCCCAAATGGATATCAATTATTTGATTTTTTTCTTCAATGTAAAAAAAAAAAAAAATAAAGTGATGAAATTCAATTGTATACACCTATAGAAGGATTTATTTGAAACAAACAGACTGATTTATTTAATGCAAACAATTAGTTTGGATCACTAAATAAGTATATATCACGTATTAATATACTATTAATTATAAATACCTATCTTTAATGTATACCTTAAAATGTATCCTTCATTTTTTATATTCTAATAATGCTTCCTGTACTAATAAAAACGAGATATATATAATTTCTCAAAAATAATCGATTTTATTGACCGATTTGAAAAGTTGAATAATCCTAAATCAACTAATCAAAATAATTATCTCTATACAATCTCAGTCGATGTGGTAAATACTTGTTTCATCCTTTTCTTAAATAATTTTTAAAAAATTTATTCGATTCGAATAAATCCTTCTACTAGTGAGTTAATGGGTCTAATTTTCACAGTGACAAGCATACAAATTGAACAAACAACTTGAATTATTGCCAGCACGCAATATCAGTTACGAAGACAAAGGGCTTATATAAATAATAATAATAATAATAATAATAATAATAATAAATAAATAAATAAATAAGTATTACAGAATCCTATAATTAGTGTCAAGATGCGGGTGATATACTCAATCAAATGGCTAAAAACTTACCAAAAATTTATCAATTGTAATTGGAGTTTAATCGCATTTAGCTGACTTTAAATAGGATTCAAACTAATTCTACATTTATTTACAATTATGTTAACTATTATAAATATACGTTAATTTTTTTTAATTTGCAAAAAACAAATAGTATTGTAATAATCAAGGCAAACGGGATTAATTGGTGAAGGTGCAGGCTTGTTTGTGTATTTTTTTTCGATTATTGTTTTGATGTGTATCCAAAAAAATATTTGTCAAGCATTGATCAATTTTATCTACTTTTAAAAAAGGATAGTTTTCAATATCTGATACTGATTTCTTAACTCCTACAGATACACGTTAATATGTAAAAAGTATATTCATTTTTACTTTGTAGCCTTTTAGAATAATTTACTTTCTTCCATCAATGATATTGATAATGTAGTTAATTTCGTGTCAATACTACGTATTTAATTGGTAAAGAAATCAGTACAAAATAACTAACTCTGTTTTATTCATGTATCTAGTTGTAAAACTTTTGATTCTAAGTAGTTTAATTCTCTGAAAGTGTTAAATGTAAGAATAAAAATAAATAAAATGGCTAGTGAAAGAAATTAAATAATCAGATAGTTTTTTTTTCTTTAAATAACTCAAAATTATAATTTTCAAAAACATTTTTTGAAGAAAAAAAAAACAGAATAGTATATTGTGTACCAAAAGAAGAAAACTTTAATGCTCCGTAAAAAAAATTTTTTCCGTCTTCAACTTGAAAAGAAGTTACATAAATTATTATGTTTTATTTTGACTTTCAATTTTACATATACGATTTACGATCACACTACGATAAAAAGTTCATTTAAATTTAGAGTACAGAAAAATGAATCTTTCTGTCTTGCAACAAATAACAATGTTCGTTTGCACGTGCATACAAATAGATTTGCTATGTTAAGCAAAACAGAAATAACACTTTACTGACTTCTTTGCGGTAAAAAAAATGAAAATTTCCATAAAAGTGTAATGGAAATAATAATCATGTTATAATAGAATCGATAAAATATTTCTTTATTGAATTGAAATTTTTTTTCTATATTCAAGGGATCAAATAATCTACCCGTAATTGTAAATAAAACAGATTAAAGACAAAAAAGTCAATAAATAAAACAAAATAAAAATGTGACATTTTGATTTATATGAGACTTCGAGTGGTAATGAATGATTAAAGGTGAAAATTGAATGTTTGTGTATGTAAATGAACTTTTGCTGTTCATAATAAGAGTATTCATGATATCGATAAATAACATCGTGATTGTAACGTCATGTAAACAAAAAATATGCGAATCACGACAGATTAATTTTATTTATGACATTTATATTTTGCATTATCCTTAAAAGCGATAAACAAATTGCAATGCCAATTTGCTACATTTCCTTGCAGTACTCTTTTAAATATATTGTAGAGAAAAACAATCCAAATTTTCACATTGTAAAATTTAATTAAATTATTGATTCATATTTTAATAAAAATTGCTAGAATTTTTTTAGTAATGCGATAAATGAAACATGCACTTTAAAAAATGTACTATTTGTGAAGTGTAGCAATCAGCATTGTATATGCAAAAGCGTATGCATTATAACTTGTATACTTTACTTAATATTTTTTAACAAATATATTCGGTTTATGACAGTTTGTATTTCATTAATAATATCAAAACCATTTTAGTTTTCGGTTAAAAATATTTAAAAATTACAAGAAACGAGCTCAATTTTTAAATCGCTGTTCAATTATTCAACTATTATACGTAAAAAAAAATGAAAATCCTGAATTACACATTACAATTATCACACTGCTTACTATGTATTGAACTCAGTAAATTCACACTCTGTACTTTCTTTGTCAAATAAATATTAACAAATTAGATAATTATTAATGATATATAACGGACACGAAGTCGATCATAGAATTTACTGACTAAAACACCAAGGATAACATTTAACTGACGTATAACAGTGGGAGTTTTTAAATGCATTTAATGCAAAGGTTGCATGCTGGATATTAAAAGGGCTTTTTGCACTTAGAGACAAACATAACTTTGTATGGATTTCTTTATTAAACTTATGTTGGTATCCTAAAATGATAGTATTTTTTTAGTCATAAATTGTTAACATTAATTGTATCAATCTATCAATCATCATTTCAGCTCTCCTTTATTCGATTATTTTGCAAATACCAACTAAATAAAAATAATAAAAGATTAAAAAATCATGTTGATTTATTGGTGAAATAACAAATAAACTATTCCATTTATCTGTATGTCTTTTCAATTGAAAATATAATCATAATATATACTAAGTAACGAAGGAATAAAATTATTTAAATGTTTATTTGACAATCTTATATAGATAGTTGACAATCGAAATTTAGTTATAAAAAATGTTAGTTTTTTTATGGAACAAAATACAATTGAACGAGAAACTGCCCATTGTGAAATTACATTTGTCTCAAGTGCAGTTCATGTGAACAAACAAGCTAACACCAGTTGCTAGGTGTAGGTTGATAGTTTCTGTGGTTGTGTAAGGATTTAAAGTGAACAGAAGGCTAAATGAATTTATGAGAGAGATAAAGACTTTAATCAAACAAAATAAAAATAATTCATTAAGATGTGAATTAGTTATCAAAAATTAACTCGAATATTGGTATTTTTGGATTACAGGAATCTTTTTTACCTTAAGTCTTGAGAAGATATTTTTAAAAATTAGTGACATTTTAATAAAAATTCTAATAATAATTGAGATTCAAGTACTACTCCGCTGATTATAGTGATAAACTAAGGGTGACATTTAAAGTAAAAATATCTCATTTGGAATTATATTCAAAAACAAAACCAGAATAAAAATAGAAAAGAAAAAAAAGAAAGCTCTCTCAAGGATATATAGGAATTCGTAAGTGATTGTGGTAGTTATTTGTGGGAAGCTAGTTGGTTTGTGTCTCACCTGCGACCTCGCTCGTTCTTCAAAGTGCCGCCGTACTTGTTTCGCGTCCCGATCAGGTCAATTATCTCGGGGATACAACTGGCGAATATGGCCTACACCACGTGATAGAACAGAACACAACACTCGCATCAATATACATTTGAGAGGATTTTATTATTTAAATAGTCGTCGTGTATCAGTCTTGTGACAGTCTTTTATCGTCAGGAATATTTACAATATTTTTGATTACTTAGTAACAGAAGGATCATTACAGGAATAGACATTTTTAAAACTTATATAAATATAACATTGAGGAGTGAAAGAGACAACTTTGGCTTGACGAATAGGGTTTTATGTGGCCCATAGAAACACGATCACAGTGTGATACCTATGAGCCTCATGGCCCATTTTTATTAATAATCATTTTGCTTGTTATTATCTTAAAATATCGGGATTTATCAGCTATCACCTAAAACCTACTCAAGTATCTAAGCCTAACATTACTACTTGTGCCGCCATGTCTACCCTATGATACAAATATACAACAAAAAGTATTTGAGACTAACGAATAATCGTATGACTGATCTACTAATTTATTAATCAGGTTGTGAAAAAGTTTGATTAGGCCAAATCGTAAAAAATATTTTTAAATTCATGGAAGGAATTAAACGGTCATCCTGGCGTCTTGTCGTTGTAACGCGTCGCTCACGCACTGCTGTCCCGTTCTTTAATCAATCAATCACTTTTTTAATTGGAAGAAAAATTTTTATATTCACGGATTTCCAAAATTATTCTTTTTTATTATTGTGAATTTATTCTCGCACACCTACGCATGTTATTAGTTCTAGTGATACAATTTCTCCGATAATCATTCTTATTTATGATGAGAAAAATAAAAAGTTTATATTACAAATATTAAAAATTTTCAGAAATTTTTTTATCACTGTTTCTGCATTTGAATACTTGTATCAGAGCTCGTAAATTTTAATATATTTTATTATTTGATGAATTTATAATTTATTAAAATAATTCATACATTTAGCAAATCTATTAATAAAAAGTTTTGTCGAAAATTCTTATCCTCGATAGGGTAAAACAATCAAAAAATGCACTTTACATAACCATTTTATCGAAAGTATTTTATTGAAATTAAATTAACAAAAAGATGTAATTTAAACGTAACAATATTTTGAAATCCATTGTAAAATTGAATTACTTCAATGAGTTAATCAAAAAAGAAAAAAACAAGTTAAAGAAGAAATAAAATAATGAATGATCATTTACATACTCTTACCCGTTACGACAAAAGGATTCACATTTACCTATAAATCTAATATTTCTGAAAGAAAAAAACGTGATTAATATCGATTTAATCATAATTTCTGAGAAAAGTTTTCTACAATTTTACAATAAAAATAAAATAAAGTGCAAAATTACTATATTTTTGAGACTATGTTAACATTTCGTCAACTAACAATGAGTGAACAAACACGAAAGTACAAGAAAATCTTTACCAGATAGAGAATATAAAGATTCAATATTTTTCGTATCACTTTTTACCACAAATTTAGATAAATGTAGCATTCGTCCCTAAGTAGAGCTCCACTCCAATTTTAGTGCCCATGCCTCTTTCAAAAAGGATTTCACCCTTCGACCTCTTGAATAAAAAATAACTCGAAAAAGTATGTGGAGACCAACACATCATGTATAAAAAGAGCAATGGATATCGAGGCTTTCACTTCAGATCTCACTAGAAGCTTTTCCCTTAAACCCTAATCTCCTGTTACTTTTTATATTGTAAAGTAATCTAATTAAGTTTAATTATTGTTAAAAAATCATTCTTATAAACTATATTTGGTTATAAATAATTGTCAACAAAACTTTTCTCCATTATGAAATTTTTAGCACTGAAATTGGAGAGAAGCTGAAAAGATTTGACTTAATGGCCGACAATTATTGGATAATTTAAAAAAAAAATTTATTCAATGTTGTGAAAATGGAACAAAGAAATACTACAAGTGATAATACTCATCAATAGACCATTATGAGAGGATTCATTCAATTATTTACATCAACATTTATTCATAGTAAAATTGTCAACAAAGTAGAAAGAACAATAAGTCAAAGATAGAGTACTGGAAATTTTCCATAACTTTATTAGATATGTTTGTTTTTTTAGCCATTCGCACTGCATATCGTCATAAAACTCTGAATATTTCAAGTTAAGAACTTTCATATTTGACAAAAATTAAATAATCACTTTTACACATTAATAAGCATATTTCGATTGTTTTACCCTATTTAAACGAAAAATTCAACAACCAGAAAAGAAATTCATTAAAAAATTGATGTTAGTATTATTCATGTTGTTACTTTAAATGAGATATTGTAAGTATAGTAGTGTTTAAGATAATAAATCTTTTGTAGTTTTTTTTCAATTTTTATTTAACGAGTGTAAGAAATTAAATGAAACAAACGCACGTATAAAAAATGTATATAAATAAGTGTAACTGATAAATGATTATTTAGCTAAGGTAATTAAAGCATTTCTCATGTTCGTGCGTGTCAACGTTGTTTTATATCTCATGTAAATTATCCAAAATTTTAAGAAAAAATTATAACAGTGACTATTTCTAAACTACCTAGTGTGCCGCAGCCAAATTTTGACTATAATGAGCATCAAGCATTAAAATGTGAACAGGCTAATGTTAAATGATTATCATTAAATCACAACAACGGTATCCCGTAATGAATATTTTATAATAAAATCAAACTTTGTACAGAAGATGATAATTAATCAATGAAATTTTTAAAGCCATCATTTCACGTTTAGCTGCTCTACGCTCGTAACTCTTGACAGCATCGTGATAATTACGTGCTATTCTACTAGCCTTAAATAGGTATTCATTAGCGATAGTAATACCTATACCTATACCATATTCTACTATCCCAACTACGTTAACAATGCGCTTTTTTTTAATATAACTACATCAATATTACGTTTAATTAGTTTAGCCACGTTTCTTTTTACACAAAACAGTAACACATGCCGTAAAATAGACCTAATATTGTTCAAGATTATTTTCACGTCCAATACATTATTATCATTATTATTAAGATAGAAAAATCATAAATAAATATGGTAAATAAAATTTAATCAAAACATTTTAATAGAATTAATGAAAATTCATCGCTTTCATGGATGTGCAAAATTTACTGTATTTAACGACATAATATTGAATTGAAAATTAATTAAACATTATAAAAAAATTTGTTTGACCTATCGACAAATACAAAATTTTATTGCTAAACTTTCATTTATTACTCGTGAATAATAAATAAATATACAATATATAAAAATGTGATTAATACAGACTAAAATAATAACCACATAATATTGATTAAATAATTAACGATAAAGTAATTAGACGAATTAATGTATAAATATGGCCTACACTATATCATTGAAATTTGAATAACACTATTTAGTTCAGAGAAAAATAAGTTCACAATGTACGGGAATTGGACAATAGTTCAAAGCTTAAGTTAGTCAATTAAGCTATTTAACATTTAGAACAAACTCTAAATTTTTTAATTTTATAATATAAGCGATAAAACAGCGAGAAGAAGAAATCAGAAATAACATTAGAGTATATTCTGGTGAGAGTGAATATAGAAGTGGACGAAAGAAAAAAAATTAATATCTAATAAATTTTTGAAAGGTTTCAATTTCAGAAGTGAAAGTCAGTAATAGTAGTCATTAGTTTATTTAAAAAATCTTTACAAATAAATTTTAACTAACATTATTGTGAATCAAATTATTAAATTGATGATCTTTTCAAATGAACAAATAAATAAAAATAATGATAGTTAAAAAAAATTCGATGTTGATTATAAGATAGAAAATAAAAATGTATTTCAATTTTTCTATAAAAAAATAATAATTGAAGTAATCAAAAGAGACGACTATTTATGCCCATTTCACTTCTACTGTTAAAAAGGCGATACTAATCAAATTAATTCTATTCAAAATAAAAGTAAAGAAAGAGAAATAGAAGAGAGATTAGTTAGAATAAGGGCTAAAAATATTATAAAACGATTAATTTGTAGCTAATTTTTATAGGGGTTAATTAATTGCTTTTATAAGAGGTTTGTGTCCACATTCAGGTGGATTGTTAGGGTACCTGCGTCCACGCTCGCGCTTGTATTGGCCACCGTACTTGCTGCGGTTCGCGGCGAGCTCCGTAATCTCTGGGATCCAGCTGGCAAACACCGCCTACGCCCACAATAATTCCGTTGCCGTGAAATTCAAACAAACCTAACTTTTTAATAAGGATCAGACTTTCGTAGTCCAAACCTTTCGACTAATCGTTTACAGAATTGTATCAAATTTTCTTACTACTTATTTCTTATATGCATATGTACACGGAGAAAAATGTTGTCTAAAAATTACTTCATTATTTTGGGTTATCCAGGGATATCCCATCTTTTGATAAAAACATTTCAAATTATTAATCTTCCTTCTTTGATTAAAGTATTTATCCAAAATTAAATGTAGTCATTTTGTTTTATTATTTAAGTGAAAGTTTACTCACACAAAACTGCCGACTTGGTCTATTCACTGAAATATTTACCCTAAAAATATTAATATTTTAAATGCTATTTAACGATGTTTTTTCTCATCACTAAAAATCCTTTGCGCATAAGTATCTTTTAAGAATATACATTAACCTGAAATAGAAAACCGCAGTCCAGCTCAAACTGTTGTTTCAAGGTCAATTAAAAACTTTGTTCTGGATGAGCTTACGAGTTTAAAGGTAGAAATCAGTAGTTCTAAAATTATCACAAAAATGAATTTCTAACAATAATTAATCGTCATAGTTTATAAATTAAGCACAAAACTTATTACATTTTAAAAATACATTATATTACTGAAAATTTAAAATAGTTACAAACCGTTCAAATATCCCTGGGTTGCCCACAGTACGGATAATTTTGATGTCAAATCTCAAAGTAATTTTCAGACGAATTTTCTTTCCGTAAATATTTATCAATAATTAGAAATTATTTGTCAAAAATATTATTATTATGAAAAAGCTTCATGTCAACACTTATGCCGTGCGTTATTGCTCTATGCTTTTTATATTAGGATAGCTAAACGAATTTATTTGTAATAAATGAATAGTGAATAAAAATAATATTTCAAATGTGCCTCTCCGATCGTATTAAATCCGTTAACTTGAGCACATTCATAGAATTGAGTGGAGCATTGGACAGTCTTGATGAAAAATATAAGGTTTAAATTAGGTAGCAGACTAAAGTGATGAATAGTGCACTAAAACTGACATGAATTGAATGGTGTGTATAATCAATTGGACAATAACGAAGATATTACAAAAAATGAGGCCAAGAGTCCAAAGAGACTTCTGACATATATCTGTGAATCAGAAAAACTTGATGCTTTAATTATAACATCTTTATCCTCAATAACCCTTTATTGATTTTTTATATTCTCGTGACCCTCTGACCTCCGTTGAATTAAGAAAATATACTGATATACAATATTTATTATTATAAAAAATCTATCGTCTGTAGACAGAAGAAATTTGAAAAGTCTCTTTTGCTTTGGCCATTTAAATTTAAACTGAATGGAATATTTTGATAATTCCACAAATATTTCAACTCTATAGTACCACTTACTCGGAAAACATTTTTGGATCTGATGAAAGATAATTAGAACAATATTCAAAGATCTTTAAATGTAATAGAATCTAGGTGAATTTACATTTAGGATCATATGGAAAGAAAAAATTCATCATTAGATATCGTCATGTTAACACCAAAGAAATAATCAACTTTTTAAAAAAAAAAAATTTTATAGAAAATATTTATGATGAAGATATTTTCAACTTCAGTTCAAATTTCTGACCATCAAAGCCAAGAGAAGTTCTAAAAAATTTTCTAACATGAGAAATATTGAATATTTCTGTTTGACAATATATACATGTACATATCATTATGAAATCATGCGTATTTATTGCTTTACGTTCAATTTGATATTCATTGTGATAAACAAATTTTTTACAGCAAAATAGTCATCATCAATATTGACAACGCTATTCAATGAATATTCAAATGATTATTTTTTGTCATTGAAAAAATATTGATTAATTGAGCTGTGTTCATGACAAAGAATAAATAAATAAACCAATTAGACATTCATAGAATTATTTTAGTTTCGTTAGATAAAAAATTAAACAATCATTTTCAAATTTTCCTTAAAAAATGGTTTTTACGAATAAAAATTTAGAAATTATAAATAAAGAAATATATAATTTTTAAGTATTTTTGAGAGTCCAGAAAATTTCCGAGTACCCTTAAAGTAATGTTCAATGGGAAAAAAATATAGTGTAGAGTTCTTGAGCATAAGTTTCTAATTGTGACAACTTTCATAAACTTCTATAGAAGAAGAACAATTTATTTTTTATTTCAACTACGTATTTGTAGTTGACATTATTAACATGGCAAAAAGAAAAGAAAATTCATTGATAATGGAATTAATCAGCATAATTCTACAACGTATTCATGATGTGATAATATCAAAGTCATTACTTTTTTCTTCATTTGGTTACGAACTTTGTAAATTTTTATCATACTAAATTATAGTTATTTCAAAAAGTGTTATACATAGGAATATAATAAAATGTACATAAAAGACTTAAAAAAAGGTGTATAATTATTTGCAACTCATTAAATGACATATTACAGATTAGAAAATGTTGAATAGAAGTACGTTCTTCTTGGCAAATATCGGAATAATTTACTCAAATCTTACTATCCAATAAGAAAGATTAGCTGATAGCTTGGAAATATGACAAGGAGAAATTAATTAAACCTCCATGCTTCAGTTACTTCAACTAGTCTCTCCTAGTATCAGATATAATTTTAGACAGAAATTACGTCAATCCATGGTTTTACATTGATCTTCATACTATTTATATCCTTATTTATCAAATGCTCTTTAGTATAACTCTAATTATGAAGTACTCACGTTATTTCAGATAAAATTCCAATTATTTCAATGCTATGTATGTCAAATTCTAAAATGATTGAGTTTCTAATTTTAATCCCTCCTTGTTTAAAGATTTGTCTAATGGACTTCATTTTATTCAAGTGCATATTAACACTGAGAAAAAAATTTACTTCATGCAAAAAATATTTCATTTGATCATTAACATCGAAATTTCAAATAGTCGTAATGAAATATTTCTTTGGATAATGACTATTTTATTAAAAATCATTTTATTTAATCAAATGAATAAAGTGTCATTTTTTTTTAAATTTTGGAACAATGAAACAAATGACAAAATGTGTTTTTGATAAAAATATTTTTGTATTGAATAAAACGTTATTTTGAGAATATTCCAAGTTTCTTTTATTGATTAAATAAAAAATTCTTTCATTTAACGAAATTTTTTTTCTCAGTGAATCTTAATTTCGCAATAGAACGGATATTAAAAAAAATTGAAACAATTAGATTAGAAATGACTTTCTGGAAAATAATTACCTATTTGGTATATAAATGAATTCAAACATAATTATTTCGTGTTTCTAATTAAAGTAAAAAGGTACATAAAAGCATATTAAAGTGATACCTTAAGTAGAGAGTAAAACTGGCTCGTTTCTGACCTAACAATGGGCCATGGTTGACTAGGCTGATCCAGTTTTAGGCCAGAAATGACTCAGTCTTGCTTTCTACGTGGGCAAACTGATGAATGATGAACCAATTTGCTTTACTAATCAATACTTTTTTATTCCACTTAAAGTTATGTAACTAATTTAACTGGAAAGATTTAATCATAATTGCTCTTCATAAAATTATTATTACTCAATAAAAAATTATTACCACACGATAATGTTTGTGTTTTATCTAATTTTGTACTCAAAAAGATATCATTTATTTCAGGAAGAATGAAGTTTTTTGAAAAAAATAAAAATTTAACTTGAATCAAATAATATAAAATATCTATCTTTTCGAATTAGAAAGTTATTTTTGTTTTCCTGAAGGTCATACAGTGATGTCTTGTTGGAAATTAAATAAGATAACGTATTTTTATAGAAAAGTTTGAAATTTTTCGCTTGAATAATAATTGTCTAAATTTAATTTTCATCTTTTTAAATTTAGTTAAAAATTAATCTCATAATCATTTTGTTATTTTTTATTATATCATCTTACTTTTTTAAAAACATTTAATTCTATTCTTTCGTATTAAAGAGCAAAGTAATAATTCCCTGTTGTCACTATTCATTCCGTTTAAAATAATTAAGAAATGCAATACGCATTAAATGATTAGGCCAACTGGCATTCAGAGTAATTAAACACTGGTCTAGTTTATGGAGATCGATTCTTAATCTCCAGTTATAAATGTACGTCTGACAAGTTACATACTCTCTGAAAAAGGAAACAGTGTATATTCAATGATTAATTTTGAGGAAATAACACTAGATAAAGTAAAGATCGTTATTTAAAATTGATCATTGCAAATAAAATTAGTTATTTTTGAATATCCTACGTTCGATATTTTGAAGAAAAAAAATGAAAAAAAATGAAAGAACGATAATCAGTAGAAATAAATGAAAGTTTAAAATCGCATTCCTACTCGATTAAAAATAATAAAGAATCCCTTATCAAAAACATATGATTACAAACATGGAGATTGATGGATTGAATTGATTAATACCTCTTTCCATGTTCCCGCTTGTATTCGCCGCTGTACTTGGACCTACTGCCTACGAGCTCTATTATCTCAGGAATGCTACTAGCAAAAATGGCCTGTAAATAGAAACAACTCAAGAATTCTACTGTTGATAATTGTAAAATTCAAGTGAATGAATGGCCAAGGCTTCTTACACATTCATAGCAAGCTTATGCCCTGTTATTATATTCCATTGCTATTTTTGAAAGATCGACCAATTGAAAATTAGTGAGAATAACCTCATTAGGTCCTTTGCGAAGAAATGAATCAATTTTAGAATATCTGAATTGTGATTGATTGAATTCTCAAGAGAGATTTCTTCGCAATTGACCTTGCTGTATTGAACATTCTACAGAGTCAAGTGCAATACTAAGAATGTACAAGTACTAGTTAAAGCATTTATTTAGACGAAAAATATCGAAATCACAGGTTATAATCAACTGTATGCATCGTGAATGATAGATTACGATTATACGTAAGAAAAGAAGTAACAAGGAAATGCAATTGAAGAAACATAGAATAAGAGAACATGTAGTTGTTGAGAAGAATAAGCTTATAAGCAACTGCAGTATCTGTTACATTTGAGAGAGCAGCAGGTCACAATTGATTCTCAGTATTACTATTTTGTTCATTTTTATATAAAACTCATTCGTTGTTCAAGTAATTCTTCTAATTCACATAATTGTTAAAAACGTATGCACTAAACCTATTACAACTATTTTTAAAGTATTAGTAAAGAAGAAGCAGTACAAAATTCAATTTACAATCTCAACTTTTAATCATTATTGCGTATTATAATTTAAAATATTTAAGATTGTTAAATTTTAGAGTTATAATCTGTATTTTTTAAATTACATTACACATTTAGTTTGGTAATTGTTTCCTTTTATTGAAAGCTGTTAATGTATGAAAAAGCGTTACAATGTAATGGATATTATTTTGTATTTAATGCTATTAATCCAATCACTGAGATTTTAAAATTTTATGGTGATTAGCTTTAAAAACAGATGGTTTTTATTTACAAAATCAAAAAAATTTCATTCATTTCCTTTATGATAATAATAGTTGTAAAATTTTTTATGATCTACAAATTACATAAACAACAATTTAATGGCAAAAAACAAACATTTCAATGGTTATTAACAATCGAATATATATAAATTAAAGAATAAAGATAGTAAAATAAATGAAAAATCAACAAATTGTGTATTTCAGTTTTTTTGTATCAAACTTTGACAATTGACGTAACATCAATTTCTGTAATATTAATGGCATCAATAATCATTAACTTTTTTATTATTTTATGATATTTGACTTTTTAAATAGGTTCAAACTTGTTTATAAATTTTGAATTAATCAATAAAATATGTCACATCAATTTCCTCAATTTTAAATTAATTAGTATATATGAATAATGAAACATGTGTAAAATTAATTATCAAAAAAATTAAGTCATTTGATTAAAGAAAATTGGTCATTTTCTCAGACTATCCAATCCTTCGACTCATTTTATCAATTAAATAAATTATCATTAGTAATTCAAACGATAAAATATAAATAAATATCGCACGATATGTTTTTATATGAGAAAATTTAAAATTATTATGCGCGAAATTAATAATGTTAATACTGTACTAGAACGCAACGGCTATAGGTGTTCGAGAGACAGAATTTATAAACAAAGCGGCGAGTTTTTTAATGTCGCAGCGATTTCAGCAGCGTTTGAGCATACGCATAACACAGACAGACAAACAAACAGGACGAGCGCTCAAGCTCTTAACACCGGCACGATAAGAATAAATTAGTTTTTTTCCATCAAAATTATATACTCAAAGAAATATCAAAGTAGTCAAAGACAATTTATATTTACGTATTTACATTACATATACACGAAGAAAATAAAATCATAAAAATTACCCTAGAAAAAAAATAAAATTTACTTTTTTCGAGTTAAGTTAGGATTTTTTCCATAAAAATTATACTTGGGAGGTGTTAATTGAGCCATTTTTACACCAAAAGTGTCAAAAAATTACTTATGAGAAAATATTGAAAAAACAGTTTGAGAGAAATTGAAAAATTTCAATGGCTGATAATAATAGTCGCTTTAACTCATCCATATAATCTTCTGTTATAAATTAACTAATAATTTCATGTTATTTTGTTCTTTATCAATAATGATACTTATGCTTTTGTCAGGAGTATGGACGAATTTAGAACATTATGTTTTTTATTTATACTACTCTCTTAAACTGAATCAGTGAAAACTACGACAAATCAGTGAATATTCACTGATTCACAGGTGTTTTCACTGTTTCAGTTTAAGAGAGTAAGTAACCACGAATATTGGGTAATTTTTAATTGAAAACTTTCTCCGTGTATGTATATATGTTTACACTTAAGTAAATACTTTTGAGTTTAGTCCAATATTTTGAAACGTACTATTTTGATGTACAAATAATATTCTTTCTAGCAAATACCTGTATATATCTTTATATATTTTTCTATCAAACTCTCAATAAGATAATTATTCAACTAATTTAGAGAATATGAATAACAATAGTTATACATTTTGGTAAGAAAATCGTTGGTAGAAACAAATTAATTTTAGTCATGCACAAGCTCGATCAAGTCTCGAGAAATTGCATATAAGTCTTAAACACTTGCTCGAGGCTCGATAATTTTGTTTTCGCGTGTGAGCTCTCTCAGACAAGTTCACTCTTGTTGACTCAGTTTGTATATCGTCTCAGCACTGTAAATCGAGTTTTCCGTGAGTTCAAGAGAGAACCCTCAACTCTTATCGTGGTCAAGTGCCTCGCAGAAAGTGAGAACGAGAGAAGACAAATGAAAAGGAATAAGAAAATACGAGACAGAAGAAAAGAAAATTACGAGAAATTGATAAAAAGGGAAAAGATACTTAGGATTAACATTAGACGTAAGAAAATTAAAAACTTTCTTGCGATTAAAAGAAGATATATATCAAGATGTTAACAGAGAAAATAAATAAGATGAAGATATGTGAAAAATGAGGAAGAAAATTTTACAAGAATTCGTAAATTTGTAATGATTGTCCTACTTTTCCCTATTTTAATTATAAATTTCGTAACTATTTGAATTTAGAGATATTTATATCTGCGTATTTTGAATTTCAAAGCACATTTTACTATACTTAGTTTGAACAATAACCAAATGTTCCTCACATATATTTTATTACAGCTCAATTCCGAAATGGTACAAATGGTATCAAATCGTTGTTGAAATTCAGCCAATATTACGCCCATACCCACCTTTATGATTTGCCATTACGTATATTGATTTATTTTGACGGTTTTTTTAATACGGTTGGCGATCGTGAAAACTCTTGGTATGCTGGGACACATTAAAAGTCTCGTTTACTATGTCATAAACCCATTTTATAAATATACGATATCTATTTGTGTTTATTATTCTTCATAAATATATTGGACGATTGAACACAAGAAATCATTTTTTAATAATTCATTTGAAAACCACTGATACAGAATTTTTATTTTTATATCAAATTTGAAAATCTTATATTCTAATAGCACTTTATAAACTCATTGATCAATAAATTTTAGAAAATAAATAATTTTATGAATGTTCGGAATGGATTTGTTGAGATATTTTTATTTTTATTATTTCAATAAAAAAATTTTCTTAGCGTTTTATTTAGTAAGAAACTAAAATATAATTAAAATAATTTTTTTTTTACATCCATAAACTTCTGTATTTGATAGAAATGTTCCTCCATAGATATCCTAGCTATCTATTTATAGTACATTTGTTCTAGCTTTTATGTTAATTAATAAAATATTTAAGCGGTAAGAATCAAGAACATTCGTTACTATAGATTTTGACTAGTCTACGTTATTACTATTTTCTATAGTCATAAAAATATTTATAGACAACCCCATTTCCGTACTATTGTTTTTACATTATTTGGTCGATAAAATTTTACTACCCTCATCAAGAATAATGATACATAACGTATATATTTATCCTCACGAATCTATAGTGATATAATCTGCTGAATATGGTTTAACTCAAACAGATATTTATCAATAAATTAAGACTTTGTTACATTAACAGGTAATTCGTTGTTTAAGTAAACGGCATTTTATCAAGAGAACATTCGTTAAGTTAAAAAAAACTCAAATACCGGTAAACTGATATATAAATCTTCTGATAAAACTACTTGTAAAATACATTTATTTAATACTGACGGTAAAAAAGTAAGGATTGTAATAACTATTTTCCTTACTTATCAGTAAGTTAATAAGATTAGTAAAAGTAACGTAAGAACAGAATACATTTTCAAAAAATTGTTAATTACTTGGCACTTACAAAGTAAATAAAAGTCGTCAACCTCTCTTTGTAATTAATACAATAAACCGCTAAATAAAATTAAAAAAAAAGAAAATCTATATCAGTATATTGAGATTCCCGTGCTGCCTTGCTCTGCTCGAGGTGCAGGTCATGTTCGGTTAACCGGTTGGTCCATAAGTAAGAGAATGATCAGGAGTAGACTTATTTTCAAACAATCGGGCGGAACACGTGAGCTGATTGTGTGATGCTATAGCAATCATATAAATTTCTAATTCACTGATTCTATAATTATGCACAGCAGTTTGTTCAAACCCTTTTTACTGACAAGCAACTTCTCTCATTTTTTTGATGGTTTTTTGGCGATTTCATATGTAAACGAAACGAATTAAGTTTTTATTGTTTAATATATGCAGCGATTATATTGACGCAACATTTATCAACATATATAACACATTTTCAAGCGAAAAGCGAACGGTTTATATTTACACATAATTATATTCGAAATATACCATATAGACACGAATTATTTATTTTTATTGTTAATAGATGTTGCGTGTAAAATGTTCGCTTGAATAGTGATGTTGAATATTGAATTTTTTTAACTAATTATTATCAGATTTCTTTCTTGTTATTCTAATGGGTAATCTATTGATTAATAAATTATTTCAATTATTCATTACTTAATGATAATATCAAAGTCTTTAGAAAATATTTTAGATAAGTCTTCTGTCCACTCACTATTCAAACAAAATTTCAAATTTTGATTAGAAGACAAAATGTCCTGTCCTAAAATCATTAATTTACCATCATTTTAACTTCAAAAAATTACTAAATTTCATCATTGTATTTTTGCAACTAGTGCAGGACATTTTTTTATACATATATCTATATACACTGCTCAAATGTAGTCGTATTATTGTCGGTTCAATTTTATCATACAAAATTGAATTTTAATTTTTGTAATGTTTATGAAAATTTTAAAAAATGAACAGACAATTTTTACTCCCACTTACACGACTTAGTATACAAAACGAATAATTATATAAAAAATATTCAATAATGTTTTAACGCCCATCGATTTTAAATATTAAATAATATCCTGTATGAAAAATAATTTTTACAATATATTCTATGATTTCTAAAATTGTATTGTCAAAAAAAAAACTTCTCTTATCGTAGTTACAAGATCTAGAATAATAGAAAGTATTTTTAGGGAATAGAATCATAGAAATCACACAATATATTCAAAATACGATCGATCCGTCAATCTCTAATAATAATATGTTTCTTCTATAAAATTGAACATAACTTATTCATAGATTATCTTATGCATTATAAACTTTTGAAAGTTCCTTTTTTTTAATTTTCCACAGAACATTAGAAAATATTTTTCACCAACATATATTAATAAGTTCGAAAATGTCTATTTTATCTGGAAAATTTTTAATTTATCAATGATCATTAATAATACAGCATATATTTATCACTATTTATTCTAGATATATTTGTAAAATGATTGAAAAAAATTAATTGATTGTTGCACGAAAATAAAATTTGTAAAAAATTTTCTCAATGTTTACGGCAAAGATCATATAAAAAAATTTTCATAAAATAAATATTTCAAATTATTTGAAAAATATCAAATTTCAAAATAATATCATTCGTTTTGTAGACTTAAAAACCTTGAGAAAATTCCAGCTGTTAGAAAAAGAACTAAAAAAATTAAATTTAATTAATACTTTCATTTAATTAACATTAAGAAATTTTTTTATCTTTTAATTATATATAGTGAAAATGTACTTTTTAGAAATAAAAGTTTTCATGACAGTTGGAATTTTATAATTTACTACTCAAGGATGATTCTGACAATTAAATATAGATAGAGATAGAAATAGATATTTATATGTACATATATGAGTATGTATATATATATATATATATATATATATATATATGTACATAGAAAGAAAGATAGAGAGAAAGAATAGTAAAAAAAATTAAAATAATTGAAAGATGGAAGAAATAGAGATAGTAGAGACAGAAGATAGACAAGATGAGCATAGTAAACAGTACACTTCGGCAATAATTTTGGACAAAATGAGCTTACCAAACCGACGAGTAGAAAAAATACTAGGAATGTGCGGCCAAGAACGGTATTGCAGAAAACATCGCCGTATCCTACCGTAGACATTGTTACAATTAAAAAATAAACACATGTCCAATAAGAAAGCGGTTGTGGATTCGTGAACTCGAAAGGGTCCCCTGAGTTTTCAAGCTGTAATTAATAAATTGTAATAAGCAAACATTGAATAATTATTATTATTATAAATATCCCACACATGTAGATTGCTGTTTAAACTTTCAGCTGCATTTTGCAATATAAACTATATGCTACTTTTTACTAATTTTCAATGTATTTCCAGCGCATAAATATTGAAGTCAATCATTCGTGCAGCACGATAGGTTGTATAAGAGAATATTGATATTAAACTAAAACTATTATTCTCAACAGTACAAGGATTATCAGTCTTTTTTTCTGATCACAAGTGTGTACGATATAACAAATCCACATTTTGAAATTTAAAAATAAAAATATACTATAAACTGATTGCTAATGAAGTTGTGCAAATACTTAAGCTTCTGTGTTACGTCTCAGTAACAGAATAGTCTCTTTTTCGAGTCAAGACCCAATCGTCCTCTACTCACCATGGGTGCGGAGACCACGCAGAATATACTTTAGATGGAGAATTAAAGAAATAGGAAAGGTTCTTAGTGCTTTACAAACCACGCTGGTGCATTTAGTTTTCTCAAAGAAAGATAGAGATTTGTTCTTATGATAGTCAATTCTTTATTTAATTTCTGTCATCTTTTTACTCACTAAATTGTTTTACAGCTTGGCTAAACAGGTAGCTAGGTAGCAGAAGGTTGTATACGCGTGAAAGGCTGCAGTTGCTTGGTTTGGTTGACGCTTCGATTCTCGGCTCTCGGCGTTGGTGCGGCGTCTTTCGGCGTAGTTGAGATGATTTTATGGCTGTCTTGGTGAAAGGTTGTCGTTGGCTCGTTGGAAATCTTCGTTGAAGCCTTCTAGTTGACTGATCTTCCTTCTTCTTACACTCCCGATTTTTATTTTAATAATTTTTGTTAGGAGATAAATAAAATTAAAATAAAAGAATTTAAATATGCAATTTGTTAGAGAGAGAATCCACGTAGGATTATTTAATCTCAGATGAGTATATTTCAAGCCCAAAAATTTATCTTTGAATTTTAGAGTTGAATCAAGAATTAATTTAAAAGTATTCTGAGTTTGAAAAATTTTATCAAGCTGAGTTCGGATTTGCACCGTGCCCAGTAAAAATTTGGAAGAGAGTGTCTCTTGCGTCCAAGTCCGCGCTTTTTAAGGTGCTTTCCGCGCATCCTTTGGAAGCTTCTAGATTGGCGTTTTCCAATCCAAAGTTTTAATTAATTTAATTATTTAGGCCTAGCCCTAATTTCCTCCAATCATCTACGCAAATTTTTCCCTTCTCCTTTTGGTCAGTGTCCGGCGCATCTTTTGGCTCTAGCGCTTCCCCACGCAGGATTCACCTGTGCTTACTTAGCATGCGCCTCGAAGCTCTATGTCCCCCACATGGTTTTTTACCTGAGCTGTCATTGCGTAGACCCTTTCCCTTGCGCTTCTATTTTTTATTATTGATTTTTGTAGGTTTTCTTTACCTGCTTACCTTTCTTCTTCTCTGTGTTCCTGATACTTCTATTCCTTTGCTTCCACCGTTTTCTTGTTAAAGTTTTTATTAATATAAAAAAAATACAAATCCAGTTTATAACATAACTCCCCACTTTAGGATGAAGCGTTAGTATCCCAATGGTTACTACGCGAATCCAAATTAAATTTTCCCCTGTTTTTATCTTCGCTCAACTTTCTGCTACCTTTACAACTTTATATAAAACTTATGCTTACAACATTGGTTCTATTGGTTAATTGCAGCTATTAGTATTATTCTATTGAGGTAGTGTTTTTATTGAGGATGTTTTATTCGAGGTAGTGTCCAGTGTTGTTTATGTAAAAAAAAAGGTTTATTTGTTTATCGTATTTTTGTATTTTTTTTGTATATTTTTTTGCACACAACATCAATATTTGATCCGATTACATACATATTACTACCATTATAATAGATTATAATATTCCCTTAAAAATCAGGTATCGCAAACACATAAATATGATGAATAACACACATGATTCATAAGTGCGATGGATAACACACAAGATTCATACAAATACATAAGTATCGTTCAGTGTTGCATCGATCTTCAGGTAAGAAATTCCATTAGGTATTTCCTCCCTCTGAGTCTACGCACGAACCTTCGGTGAAACCACATGTAGTACCTGACCGTAATCTTATTTTATTATTATCCAAGTCGACCTCAGCATAATAATCATGTATGTGTACTTCTAAAGATCCTTCAACTACTACTTCTTCCCAATTTCCATATGGGTCATTGTAATGTGATCCTTCACAGTTTCCATTAGTCGATAATTTCCCTGCGAATGTCATACCAAGATTTGTTGTGTCATTCGCTCGTATTCCATATACTCGCTGTTCTATTCCAACTCTAACAAATTTCGTATTGTGCATCTCTCTACATTCGTGGTGGAGTTTATCATGGGTGAATATGATGGTCATTCTCCTACATCCAATAATGAAAGAGTTGTCACGTTCATATTTCTTGATGCACAATCATATCCTAACATGGCTCCTGCAGGTTGTGCCAGCATGAGCATGATTATACTCGCAACCCAAATTCGAATAGTCTTGAAGCTCCCTCGCTTTCCTCTTTTCTCTGTCTCTTTCTTTTCTATTACTTCTCTCTCTCCTGCTCCCTGTAACCTTGGAGTGTATCGTAGTTCCTCATAGTCACTAGTTTTTTTTTGTCTTACACTATGACTATATTTTAATTCATGCAACTCTGTAAAACTCTTCTTTATCACATCTTCTGCTGATCTTGCAATTCTCTTCCTAGGTAATAATGGTCTCATATCTTCATATATTCCTTCTCCCTTATCATTACCCCCTAGATTTTCTTCTAACTGATTTGTACTAACACTCTTTCCTCTCAGAATTCTGTTCTTTACTCGATAAGCTATATTCAATGCACACTTGCCCCCTATATTCTTTACTGTATGATGAGCACACTTCTCGTCTGCTAAAGGCAAATCTGAAGTCATGCGTAAATTAATTACTTCTCTTCTTGTATAATGTACCACTATCTCTTCAACTTCGGCTCCCATCACATAAATTTCTCCAACTTTTTTTTAATATATCTGCTAATTTTTCTAAACTCTGATTCCAAGCATACCCCTTTTGTGTCCATTTAATTCCTAGCAGTGCTTCCTTTATCGTGCAATTATCTCTCTTCTCAGGGCTCATCTTAAAGAAATCATAAGGTGGATCCACTATCCAAGTTTCTATCATTGGCTCATCTACCCCTACTATAGCTATCTCTTTAGGTATCAATTGTCCGTTTTCATCATAGAAACCCGTTATCCGTACCACCACTTTTTATCCCTTCTAGACTTGGATCCATCTCGTCACCAGTCAAAAAAAAATATGACAAGAATAATTTGTCTCCTACTCGCTGTCGCCACTATCAATATTTGATAGTATAAGTCTATTAGGATGCACTACTCTTGCTTTATTTTCAACTTTAATACATACTTTACCATCTGGCATATTTCTATTACTTTATATGGTCCTTCATATTGATTCTCTAACTTCCCTGATTTCTTACCTACTGCTAGACACACATAATCTCCTACTGTGAATCTTACTTCATTAACCCTTTTGTCATATATTTCTTTGATTTTAGCATGAATCAGGTTCCTCTTGCTTGTTGCTGTAAATCATATATTTTCGTCTTTAAGTCTACCAAATCTTCATAAGTCATTACATCATCATCTTCTTCTACCCTGCTCGATGGCAGTCTTGCTGGTCGTCCAAAAACTACTTGGAAAGGTTGATATCGTGTCCCTTCATGTACACTTGTATTGTAAGAAAAAGTGGCCAGCTCTAACCACTCATCCCAGTCTTCTATTTCCCTATTAGTATATTGCTTCAGATACTCTATTAATGAGTGATGTGATCGCTCTAATGATCCATTTGATTGTGGATGAAATGCAGTTGTCCTGACTTGTTCTATTTTAAATATTTTTGCTAACCTCTTCATTAATTTACTAGTCAGATTCGCTCCTTGATCGGTGAGAATTGTCTTAGGAGCTCCATATACACATATTACTCTTTTACCAATCCTCTTGCTATCTCTTCTGAGGTTGTTTTGCACAATGGTATGGCTATGGTGAGTTTTGTTAACAAATCTTGTACTGTCAGGATATGTGTATGTCCCTCTTCTGTCTTTGGTAATGGTCCCACTATGTCTAATGCAACTTTATCAAATGCTGCATCTGGTGTATCAGTAATCTGCATAGGGTGTTTTGTTTTCACTCTTTTTAATTTTTTTATTTGACAAGACACACAACTCTTTATGTAATCTTGTACATCCCTCTTCATATCTTCCCAATAATGTCTAAGTCTGATCCTTCGATAAGTTTTTGAGACCCCTTTATGACCCCCTACTGGTGTTGCATGAGCCTCTTCTAAAACAGCTGTACGCTCATTCCATGGGACATACCTGACCTTTCCCAAACAAACCACTACTACTGTATTGACTTCTTCTACACTATCTTCAATATATCTAAACATTTTTTGTTCCATGTCACTCCGTTTATGTGTTTTTACTGAAAGCTATAGCTATTGCTTTTAATTTAAGTTTTTTCAATAATTCTCGAAAAGGATCCTTCATCCATCTAAAATCTTCTTGATAGTTTTCTTCCTATTATTATCGCAATATGTGTTTTCTTGCCTATCTTCGTTGTTTTTTATTGTTTTCTTTTTCAGATGCTTAAACCTTGGGAATAAGGATCTTTCTTTCATCTCTTTGACCCTTCATCTTGTGGATTTCCTTCTTCGTCTAGGAAATACAAATAATTTACTCTACACATGTAAATCTGATCTCTGGTTTCTATGACGTATCTCTCTTTTCCTGATCTCATTGGTTTATCATCAATTTTTTCTTCTTGCTCTTCTTCACTCTCAATATTTTCATTGTAAATTTCTTCGTTCTTCACTGAAATCCCCCATCTCTGAATCTTATGTGTCAGCGTCTATACTGATTTCTTCCCAGACACCTGACCTGCACCAGCCCTGTGGTGTTTCCTCTCTTCCTTGCCACTGGCATGCTCCTCACTTTTCCTGAGCTCCTCATCTACTTCTTGCCGCTGTCTGACCTTTTTTCCTTCATTTTCGCTCTTACTACTTTCTTCAGTTTCTCCTAAATCTTCATCCTCACTGGATCTTTCTCCATCTGAATCTTCTCTAATTCCTCTATCAACTCTTCTTCTGAACTCGAGCTGAGTTCTATGATCTTCCTCGGTCTCCCTCTTTTTCGAGGAATTTGTGAAACTTTTTCCTTGACAAATGATTTTTTTGCTGCAATCTTACTGGCAACCAACCCTTTTGTGCTTTTCCTGCGACCTCTTCCACTCTTCTCTTCCCTCTCCAATGCCTGTTGCGTCTTCCTTTTCTGGAACCGCGTTGCATATCTTGGTACTTTCTCTGATTCTTCAGAGCTATGAGCTTTAGATTTATTCTTCGGGTCTGGATTAGCACTGGGAGGCTGTGTCCCTTCATCACGACTGGCGATTTTTCTCTTCTGAGAAACCTTTCGTCTTCCTCCTAATTCCATATCCTCAGTTGGTTGAGTCTTGTTAACTTGATCTGTAGATTTTGATTTTAATTCTGCTGCAGCTTTAGATCTCGTTAACATCATAACCTGCTTAGCCTGGTTACTATCAACTTCCATATCGGTTTGAGGTGGATTCCTAGAAAGTGCATCTGCGTTGATATTTGTCTTGCCAGCTTTATAGACTACAGTAAATTCATATTCTTCAAGTTTTAGTCGCCATCGCGTTAAGTCGCGAAGTTGGATCCTTGGCAGTCTGCATCCACACCAAGGGTTTTGTGATCTGTGACTAGTGTAAATTTCTTACCATATAAATATGGTCTGAATTGTTGCACTGAATGCAAAATTGCTAGAGCTTCCTTCTCATAAGTACTATACCTTTTTTTCATTTTCATTCAATATTCTGGACGTATAGCAACAGGACGGTCTTTCCCTAGAGGTCCTTGACTCAGTATACCTGCTATGGCATAGCCAGATGCATCTGTTGTTACTATGAATGGTATAGTCATGTCAGGATATTGTAACACTGGCTCCTTGCACAGCTCATCTCTTAACCTTTCAAATGCCTCTTGTTGTTCTGCTTCCATTCAAACGGTAAATTTTTCTTTAACAAATTAGTTAGTGGCTTAGCTATATCAGAAAACTTATGAATAAATCTCCTGTAATAGCCAGCTAGTCCTAAAAATTGCCTGATGTTTTTATGTTCTTTGGCACAGGAAAATTTTTCAACGCTATTATTTTATTTGGATCTGGTCGTACCCCTTTCGCACTGATAATGTGTCCCAGATATGCAACCTCTCTCCCGTCAATAACTCACATTTTTCTGGTTGCAATTTTAAATTTGCAGCTCTCAACCTACTCATTAGTCTATCGAGCTTTATCATATGTTCCTCTAAACTTCTGCAAAAACAATTATGTCATCTACATACACAATTGCTAACTATAAACCAATCAGTCCACTTAAAACACTGTGCATCAATCGTTGAAACGTTGCTGTTGCTGTTTTTTAAATTCAAAAGGCATTCTTTTAAATTCAAAATGTCCTAAAGCCGTAGAAAATGCAGTTTTGTGCCTATCCTTCTCATGTACTTTAATTTGTGATGAAAACCTGCTGCTAAATCAAAAATTGAAAAATACTGTGCCTTTCCTACTTGGTCTAAAATATCACATATTTGTGGGATTGGGAAGGCGTCCCACTGTTTTTTCATTCAATGCTCTAAAGTCTAAGACCATGCGCCAACGCTTATTCCCCTGTGCATCAGGCTTCTTAGGTACTATCCATAAAGGAGTGTTTATACGGTGAATGAGATGGTTGTACAATGTCATTCTCAAAGGTCATCTACCTGTCTATTTATTTCATCCTTCAACAGTGGAGGATAACGGTACTGCTTCGTGTTGATAGGTATATCATCTGTCGTTGGAATTTTATGTTCCAAAACATCAGTACACCCTATTTTAATCCCCAGGTAGATAATATCTGTCAGAATGTCCTCTCCAAATGTCCCTGATACTGTCTATTTCCTCCTCATTCAAATCCTTCAACTGCATCAGCTCTAGAATCTTTTCAACTCTTTCCTCTTGCTGTACACTAATTATTGCTACATTTGCATTCATTCTTCTTCATCATCCTCTCTTCTGTACTGTGAGATTTCTTCTAGCTCGATGGCTGGTACCGCCACCTCTACATCCTGATCTCTCGGATTGTAGATATACATGTACCCCTTTCCTTCTCGATTTGTGACTACTGCTTCTCCTAAATCAACCCTGGCTTGACCTCTAGCTTCTGACATATCCACATTTTAACTTCGGGTTTGTCACTCGAAACATAAAACCCATGCTGTATTCTTGTGAGTATTATCATTGTTTCTTCACGCAGAAAAGTAAATAACCACCATCCCACCTTAAACATGCCTTTGGTACATAACATCAATGTTGTTTCTCCCTAAAAAGTCGGACCCTAAAATTCCATCTCTAGCTATGGAAAATTGTCAGTACCAACTGAAATGTACTGAAAATCCTCAAGGGTAGATATTATCTCTCCTATTGTATCTACCAAACTTGGCGTAATCCTTTCAACTTTAAAATTTTTTCTTTATCGACATATACTTCGTCGCTCAATTAAACTTCTTTTCATTAAATTAATCTCACAACCCGTTGTCTATCATAATTTCACCGGGCGAATAAATTCTTTTGCATCAATCTTATTGTCGGCGCTATAATATTCACAGTTTAATTAAACTGTGGCCACAAGATATATTCTCTAGACAATCCTGGCCGGTGTTCTGACGCTCTTCCGATTCTGAATATGCAAGACGGCGCGCGCAATTCGCCCCGTGTCCCGCGCTGCGCCATAATGCGGGAGGGGCTGGCCGTTCCTCCCTGATTTGGGCGCCCATTACCTCCTCCTCTATTAAAATTTTGAGTGCCTCCTTGGCCTCTATTAATATCTGAGTACTGGGTCTCTATTATAATTTTGAGTGCCTCCCGGGCCTCTAATAAAACTCGTGAGTACCCCCTGGGCCTCTATTTTCATTAGAATTTCCATATGGATTAAAATTATGAGGAGCTTGCTGCATCCTCCCTGTCATCTATACTCTCATTAAAAATTTCGATAATTACTTCGGTCCTCACTTTTTACAATAATTTATTGTATGACCGGTCATTTTACAATTTTCACAATATAAATTCTGTCTTCCATAACTGTTTCCTCTGTGGTCTTTCCGTTATTTATTAGTTTGCCTTGGGACGGCTTGTGTCCTCTATTTAAGCTCTAAACATTTCGACGCCTTCATGTCCTTCTTGTTACATAGCTGACAAACTATTGGATTCGATTGAATCATATTTACTCTATTATAATTTTTCCTGTACTCTCTTCTATCTCTATTAATTATTCTCAGCTTGATTATGATCTCTTAAACCTCTATGGCTCCTCACTCTTTCTCAGTTAGCTATCGCGAAATCTATTGTCTCCGCTAAATTCTTGTCTCGCGGAACCCCGCTGCTCATATGGCGATTTTATCCTTTAATAAAACATTTACAAATTCTCTTTCTAAACTCTCAGCTGTGGCTGCATTTATGGCTTGTCCCCAGCGTTAACCCTATAACATCTCCTTAATCTGTGTTACTGAGATCTTTTACACGATTCGCATATGTCACGACTCCTTCGTTGTCTTTTTGCACTACTCTCCCAGCTTCTCCTTGCCATTCAAATAGTGTTTTGGTGGCATAACATCTGTCTTCAAAATTTAATTAGATCCTCTACATTTTCAAAATCAGTTCCTTGAATACACCGCCGCGCTTCCCTCTAAGTTATTTCTTAGCACTGCACTAGCCAACGTTCGTTTGCTGGTGGCACCATTCTTTTGGCCTCCCTGACATCCTTCTCATAAAATGACTAACATGCGTAGTATTTCCATCAAAGACTGCACTGCTTCTGAGCGTATTAAAGGTGAACAGCAAGTCCCTGGTCATGTAACGCGCATTCTCTGTTTGAGTATTCTTTTCTATGCTGTCTATTACTTTTCTAGGTTATTAGCTCTTGCCACACCAGTTTAGTTTCCTCTCTAAATAACGCTTATCTGCTTCTTTGTCACCTCCTCTATGCTTTCTTGTTCGCTTTCCTAACCGCTCTTGTATCCAACATCAGTCCCTCGCGAGGCAAGGGCCGCGCAAAGTTCCTATTTTTCTTTTCCCTGCAAACTCACGCTCTAACTTCGCGGAATTAAACCTGATCCCTTGCTACTCTACTCTGCTCCTTCACTATATTTCTGTTTCAACTGGAGTGCGAAGGCAATTCTTGTCCCGACATTTGATCAGATTTTTAATAGACCTTTTTAAAAAATGAAATTTTTTCCTTTCTATGTAATGCGTTCCCAAAAAAAAAATCTAAAGTGTGAGTTCAATCTCAAAAAAAAAGTTTTACAATTTATAATTTTAAAAAAAACCCTTAATATTCACTCTCGCGAATTATTTACTGTTAATCTTATTTTATTGTTAAAATATTTTTATTACTTTTTTTATTTTAACTTTCCAAAAGGGTAAAAATAAAAGCTAGTATCGAAAATATTCCCGAGTAATGATCTTTTTATAGTAATTTCTTATTAAATCACCTAAAATGCTATTAATCTTTAATGTTTTATTCAAAAAAAATTAAAATATAGTGGAAAACACTCCATCATTCATGAAGTGTAGTAAGTAATTTGGAATAATAAGTAAAAAAAATTTTAGATTGACTCATTTTTTTCCCCTCAAAAATTTAATTTTTATTTTAAGATGAAATAATTAAAAAAAAAACCTAACTGTTCTGAGTCACTTCTTTTTTTTATATATTTTTCTTTTTTTAAAAAAAAAAAAAAAATTTATATTTTCCCCTATTTTAAACGACTTGTCTCCCTCGTATCAATAATGTTTTTCCTTTTTTTATTTTATATATTTTCAATTTAATTAAGAAAAATTTCTTTAAAAACGAATTTTTAATCAACCTGTTTTGACTCACGACTTTTTTTTATTACGTAAGAAAAAAATTTAGAGGCTTCCCTAATTCTAAAAGTGAATTTTGTGACTCACTGTTGAACTCATCCCCGTGAAGTATCATGACGCATTTTTTTTTTCCTTTTTAACTTAATGAATCTTCGATTAATTGATTTTTTCTTTCCAAATTTCCATCAAAACGAGCAGTTTTTAAACTTGCTTTTACGAATACTCTTTCCAAAAAAAAAAAAAAACTACTTTTATGACTGACCAATTTGCAGGTATTTCCACTATTCTACTTACTCGAAAAAATTCTATTTTTAATCTTCCCGTTTTTTTTTTTTTACAAGCGGATTTTGTCAAAGCTTTTCTAACCAAAATTGCCATAAAAAAAACAATAATAGTACTCTAAAAAGGAGTCGTAATGATAACGCCACATGCTACCTACAATTTGTTTTTTTTTTTTTCCGTATGATTTTCACAATTTTTTCCATGTTAATAAATAATTTTTTGAATAAATTAATTTTGTGTTCCACGCTTTTCAAAAACTGGCCAGTTTATCAACTTAAAGTGCACAACAAAAAACCTTTAAATTCAAAAAGTATTCCAAAAAAAAAAGTTTTAACTATTGAAAGAAATAAAAAAAAAAATGTAATTTCACAACAGTATTGTTGCTTTTTTCCCTATTCCTTAACATTAGTACAATTTTAAATAAAAAAAATTTTACTATTTACTCCTTCAATACACTTTCGTTTTAGATTAGTTATTTTTTTTTTTTAACATATATTTCCTTAAATAAAAATACTATTATTTTTTTTTTATTTTTTACAACTTGATTCTACAATTTTTAATGTCAACTCGAATCGTCTTTTTGTTTGCAGTAATTTCTTCTATTAAAGGGAAGGTAAAAATGAAATTTTTGCCTATTTTGCTCATACTTTTTTTCAGTGAATCTCTCCGAGCTCCCCTTTTTTTGAAGCCAAAAAAAACAAATTTTACTAGAATAACCCTCACATTTCCCCTATATTTTCATGGACAGCCTCTGTTTTGACCGGCGTTATGGTTTTTTGGCATACTTCCCCTAAAAATTATTATAATAATTTTTTCAACCAAAAACTAGTCCCCTCAGTAAGATCAGGTTTTAATTCTTTTTTTTTTTCTTATTTTCAATAATTCTTTTTTTTCGAAAATTTTTTTACTTTCTTTCTTTCTTTCTTACGCAAAGTATTATACCGCAAATCGCGATTGGAAACAGTTTTGAACGGAAATGCAACCTAAAGAAAGTTTTATTTTACCCGTTTTCTTTTCTTTTAATCTCCCTCCGGGCTTTTTTCTCTTTTACCCATCCCACGTTTTATGACACCACCACTTTTTATATTGTGTTTACGTCCCCTCATAACAAATAGTCTCGTTTTTTTTCGGAGTCAAGACCCAATCGGCCTCTACTCACCATGGGTGCGGACAGACCACAACGCAGAATATACCTTTTAGATTGAGAATTAAAGCAATACAGGAAAAGTTCTTTATAGTGCTTTACAAAACACGCTGGTGCATTTCAGTTTTCCTCAAGAGCAAGATAGAGATTGTGTTCTTAATGATAGTCAATGATCCCGTTATTGAATTTCTGTCATCTGTCTCGTTTTACTCACTAATTTGTTTTACAGCTTGGCTAAACAGGTAGCTAGGTAGCAGAAGGTTGTATACGCGTGAAAGGCTGCAGTTGCTTGGTTTGGTTGACGCGCTTCGATTCTCGGCTCTCGGCGTTGGTGCGGCGTCTTTCGGCGTAGTTGAGATGATTTTAAATGGCTGTCTTGGTGAAAGGTTGTCCGTTGGCCTCGTGAAATCTTCGTTTGAAGCCTTCATAGTTGACTGATCTCCCTTCCTTTGTCTTACACTCCCGATTTTTATTTTAATAATTTTTGTTAGGAGATAAATAAAATTAAAATAAAAGAATTTAAATATGCAATTTGTTAGAGAGAGAATCCACGTAGGAATTATTTAATCTCAGATGAGTATATTTCAAGCCCAAAAATTTTATCTTTGAAATTTAGAGTTGATCAAGAATTAATTTAAAAGTATTCTGAGTTTGAAAAATTTTATCAAGCTGAGTTCGGATTTGCACCGTGCCCAGTAAAAATTTGGAAGAGAGTGTTCTCTTGCGTCCAAGTCCGCGCGCTTTTTAAGGTGCTTTCCGCGCATCCTTTGGAAGCTTCTAGATTGGGCGTTTCCAATCCAAAGTTTTAATTAATTTAATTATTTAGGCCTAGCCCTAATTAGCCTCCAATCATCTACGCAAATTTTTCCCTTCTCCTTTTGGTCAGTGTCCGGCGCATCTTTTGGCTCTAAGCGCTTCCCACGCAGGATTTCACCTGTGCGTTACTTTAGCAGTGCGCCTTCGAAGCTCTATGTCCCCCACAGGGTTTTTACCTGAGCTGTCCATTGCGTAGACCCTTTCCCTTGCGCTTCTATTTTTTATTATTGATTTTGTAGGTTTTCTTTACCTGCTTACCTTTCTCTTCTCTGTGTTCCTGATACTTTCTATTCCTTTGCTTCACCGTTTCTGTAAAGTTTTTATTAATATAAAAAA